>NC_081574.1:38519844-38524790 GCF_022355385.1 Mustela nigripes | reverse complement strand
GAATGGTGGAATATGGACTCCTGGAGGTTTAATGAGGGTGTCAACTAAACCACATCCTATGAGGTTGGGAAGTGTGCTATTGACATAAGATATGCTCTAAACCAAGAAAGGGTGGGACAAGAGAGAGGCACCTCAAAATATACCCAATAATCCACTGGTGGAATTTTTTCAAACAGTTCCCCTCAAATCTTGTGCCCTGAGAACTTGGAAGTCCTATTCCAAAGAGAGGAGGGTAACCACCACGGAACACAGTCAGGGCTCCACTGAATCAGAAATAAGACCATTTGGTGCTCCTTGCCCCACTGAACCAACAGGCACAAAGGAAAGGGACTACTGTATTAGATACTGATCCTAATTCCCAAGGGAAAATGGTTGCTGCTACACAAAGGGACTACATCTAGAACCCAGAGGATTTATCGGGTACCTCATAGTGCTCCCATGTCCGGTAGTAATTATTGCCTGACCTGGGTTACCTAGAAATGCCTGAGACAGGGATTTGGGAATGCTCTATTTATTGAAGGAGTGTCCTTCAAGAAAAGCCCCTAAGGAAAGGAAACAGGATAGGGAAGAAGAAAGAGCTGAACATAGATGTGGCCTCAGACAAACTTGCCCTGAACATAAACTATGCGATAGATTTCCTCTCTTTGAGGCAAGGGCACTACCTTGCATACCTTGTATCACTCCTTGGGAATGGCCAACTTTTGAAGGAAGCTGAAGGCATCCTCTACAGAAGGGCAGAGCTGTGGGCAGTTAGCAGCCCTTTATAGCAGTAGGGGACAGGTGTGCAGACTAGGAGAGGGGAACAGTGCAGGGCGTACAGCATCTACTAGGAACAAGGGGAAGCTGCAGCAGCAGCCCCCGCCCAAAACCCTTGCTCTGCTGGTAGGAATCCATAGAAACAGATGTACACTGTAGATGTGAGAATAACTGATTAGGCAGATTTGTCTGAGGAAGCCAAGCCTATAGGATTTGGAGCACAGGTGAAGATTTTGGCCTTGAACAAAGGGGACCCTCTATCCTCTGAAACCAGAGAGAATGAAATCTCAGGTTTAGGCAAACTGATAAGCAAAGGGTGAAAAAAATTCAAAACTCACCTAAATTTTATTAAAAGTCTACTATTAATACATGTCTGGCATATCTTAGGGGCCAAGACAGTGATAGCGTGAGACTGGCCTCTGATCTAATGGAGCATCATATGTGGTAAACCATTAGTTATAAAACAGTGTAAAGGCAATGACCAAGGAGGGGTGGGTCAAGGAAGTGTTATCTGAGACACAAAGAATTAATTCCCACCATGATAGCAGTAGGGAGTATTCTGAGTAGAGCAAAAATGACAGCCTACGTGAATGCCTGGAGATGAGGGAGAACACAACACAGGGAAGATCTGAAAGAAGTTTTGGTGGCGGGGAGGGGGGTGGTGGCAGAGCCACCATAAGATAAGGCAGAGCCATGCCTACAAGTCAGGTATCAGCACAGTTGGAAACCATCAAAGGGTTACTTGTGATCTGTTTGGTCTTAAACCATAAATAGGGCCATGGTTCCAAAACTGAAGGAGGTTAAGTAAGGCCTGGTGGCCTCAGTCTTCTCTGTTAAAGGCAAAATCAATCTGCTCAAGGTGAAGAGTATGAGTGCTTGAGAAAAATGACAAAGCCTTCAAACAGCTGGTGAAAGAATGGGAAGTAGGAGTAGTTGAGGGCCCAAACTGATACTAAGCCCTGGAATTTGGTGCAGCATCAATCTGCGCCTGTGTGTGCTTGTCACCAGCAGAACTCGGCATCCTCTCCATTCGCCAAACATACATTAATTGCACCTATTTCAAGCCAGCTGTATCATCTAGGAAGATGCACGTGGGCTGGATCCAGGGTCTGTAACTTGAAGAGTGGATACACAGTGTGATACGGATGCACAGACCTTGAACGTGCTGCATATCAGAGCACAGGCTCTAACAGCAGGAAAAGGAGGAGGTCCAGGAGGAGTCAAATATACTAGAAGAATGTAGGTGTCAAGGAAATAGAAATTTGTGGAGCTCAAGTCCAGAAGAGAAATGAGGAAATTGCTGAAAAGAACCAAGTGCAGGCAAATTACCAGGTTGCATTTGTGAGTCTCAAGTTTTCGAGATGGAAATTTAAAAAGCAACATAGAGTTTAATACAAGTCACTGACCTGAGTATAGGGAGCTTCAGGCTGGATGCTGGGCATTTTGCATGGTTTAGTAGTTGTGGCAGAGAGGGGAGCCTGGGTGGCTCAGTGGGTTAAGCGGCTGCCTTTGGCTGAGGTCATGATCCCAGGATCCTGGGATCGAGTCCCATGTCAGACTCTCTGTTCGGCAGGAGTCTGCTTCTCCCTCTCATTCTCCTGTGCTCGTTCTCTATAAAAGAAAAGAAAAGAAGAAGTAGTTGTGGTGGAGAACATGGGTCAGGAGCTCAGATTGTTAGGCTTTAGGATCACAGTAAAGAGGCCAGAAGATGGTAATTCCCTTTGTATGGTACCACCTCCTTTCTGTACTTCCAGAAAGGAAGCATGACAGCGTGACATCCTAGGAGAAATGTTTAGCTGAACACCTTTCAAAATTAAGAAGCTGGCAAGAAAATAGCTACAAATCTTACATGGTATTCTAGCAAAAAGCAAGAAGCAATTTCAACTGGTTGGCACCTAACCAGAGTTCCTTTATTTAGTCCCTAGATTGAAAATATTAATTTATAACTGTTACCTAAAAGAACACTAGAGAACTAAATACTTAGGGACAAGAGTACAATTTCGCTTTGGATTTTGTTTTGGTAATTCCAGACCCAAAACATAAAGTTTAAAAAACAAATCAGTTGTTTTTCTCACCCAAAAACCCTTACATAACACTTTATTAAAACTAAATAATGAAAAAAATTTAAGCCAGCTATCTGTTTTTATGACCAATATAAAATAAAAATTACCCTAAGCTGTTAAAGTTCAATTTTCTACCTTCTACCATTCTTTTGGCTACAAGCCAAAAGAATTCTGTCACTGGGCAATCCTGGCCTACAAAGTGATGGCACGATTAGGCTATTGCTGTGCATAATCAATCAGGAGACATTAAACAGCCTCTTTGAAACAAGAATGCTTCCTTAAGTACACAACAGATAGATCACAGAATGACTGATACTAATACAGTGAATCTAGCTAAGATATCTTCTGGGTGACTAATGAAACAAAATCAAAATTTTAAAAAATTTTTGAGTAAAAGGGGTGCCTGGGTGACTCAGACAGTTAAGCATCTGCCTTTGGCCCAGGTCATGATTGCCCAGAGTCCCAGGACAGAGCCCCACATCAGGCTCCTTGCTTTGCTGGGGGTCTGCTTCTCTCTCTGATCCTCCCCCATATCATGCTTGCTTGCTCTCTCTCTCTCTCTCTCTCACTTTCTCCCAAATAAATAAATAAAACCCTTAAAATTTTTGAGTAAAGGGGAAGATAATTAAAAGTGCTATCTTTAGAATGGTATCATAAACTAAATAGAAAAATAAAAGAGCTTGGATTTGATAGCAGTGGTGCTTTATACTGCTTCTTTGTGCCTGCCCTTCTTGGCACTTAATGTCTAAAGTTAGCATACTAATTCACCATTAACTTGAAGATCATGTATTTATAAATTATCACGATTAGTAAGAATATATTAGACTTTACATATACCCATGAATAGTAATGTATATATTCATACTTATTTAACATACAGTTTTTCACATATGTAAGTACCTAGTAATTTCTATTTTTAAAACATACCAGCTTTGAATCCTTAATCTCTTGGCTTTAAATCAAATAAATCGAAGATACCCGTGGTAAACAGAACTTGCTAAAACTTTCTGTATATAGAACTTGGCTTGAAAACTAATGAATCCACATTTTGGTACGTTCTTCTTAGTAGGCAGGTATCCCCTTCCCCAAAGCAGGAGGGACTCTTTTGTTCTCCTTCTCTCAAATGGAAAACAAATCTGGAGTGTCGGTGAAAATGACACTGATTGATGGGATTGTTGTTAAGAGATCCTGCAGGCCACATGTCCATATCATTGTAAAACCCCTGCTGGGACAGGAACAACCTGCAAGCAGCGAAGCACTTTGCACGTGCTAATTACTGCAAGAGCTCAATGTTTGTTGCAGAAATCAGCAAATAAAGAAACAACAAGATAATATGGACATACTTAGAATAGCTGAAATGCACCAGAACGAACGGTAGGCATCTACCATGGCCCTCTGAGCCTTGGCCCCTAATCTGGACTCAAGACTTTTTCCCACAAACCCAATCCTGGGCAACGACCCAGGGACAGGTTCCTCAACTCCGGCGGGCCGATGGAGCTCTGCCTGCTCCTTCCCACAGCCTCCGAAGCCGCCCTCTTCTTTTTCCTCTCAAACTTCTTCCCAGCCTGGTCCGGGGTACCAGACCTCGAGGTCACCCACGGACCGTAAACCCGCACATCTCCAGGAGGATGGAAGCATCCGCCGAGGCAGCGCGGAGAGTACCGGCACCGCGCATGCTCCCTGACTGGACGACGCTCACGCTGAAGCCCGCAAGAGTGGTAATCCACTTCTCCACATTTTGGAGGTAACCTGGAAAAGTCCTTACCGAAACACTACGTCCTCCAAGGAGGAAGGGGCCGGACGGTTACAGGGGGAGGACTGGAGGAGGCTGCTCGCAAAACACGGAACACTTTCCAGGATCGGCCAACCTCGACATGCGCAGAAGCCTCCCCCGCGGCAGCGGCGGCGGCGGCGGCGTCTCCAGAGCCGGAAGGTAAACGACCTCGGCTGCCCGCGGCCCGACGCCTCCCGGGTCATGTCGGCCCAGGGTGACTGCGAGTTCCTGGTGCAGCGAGCCCGGGAGCTGGTGCAGCAGGACCTGTGGGCAGCCAAGGCTTGGCTGATCACAGCCCGCAGCCTCTACCCCACCGACTTTAACATCCAGGTGAGGTCCGGCCCGCGCGCACG
>NC_081574.1:38388712-38516844 GCF_022355385.1 Mustela nigripes | reverse complement strand
GGTCCGGCCCGCGCGCACGGCTGCCTCCGTGGAGGTGTGAGCGCTTCGCCGCCCCGGGGCCGCCCTGGCCGCCAGCCCTTCCCGCCTTGGGGGCGGCCGCCTCCAGTTCGGCCCACCCCGACCCCTGCCTTCCCACGTCTCCCCACCTCCCGCGCCCCGCTCTCCGCCACCCCTCGCACGCCTTCTCCCCCGCGGGGCGGGCACCTGAGCCCCAGCGGACCTCGCCTGAGGTCCGGGCGGCTGGAGACCGGGGTGTCTGCTGCTCGGTGGCCGGGCGGCGCCGCGTCGCCCCGCGGAAAGGCCGTTCTCCGCTCGTTCGTCAGCGTGGCAGCCATTCGTTGAGTGCCTGCTGCTGCGGAGACGTTATTCGCCCCGTCTTGGGGACCGAAGGATCGTCAGTGAGCCCGAGGGTCGCACTCCTGAGTCCCGCGGCTCTGGGCCGCCGGGTGACGCTAGGCTGTCCCGCCCTCCCGGGTTAGGGGCGCTCGGCCGAGGCCGGCTGGCGTGGCGGGCGGTGAGCTAGGCTGCGCCCTGGGCGGGGGTCGTGACCCTCGCGGCCATGTGTGTTGCAGTACGAGATGTACACCATCGAGCGGAACGCCGAGAGGACCGCCACCGCGGGGAGACTGCTGTACGACATGTGAGTGCGGCCCCGGGCCCTGGGTCTCGCGCGACGCTCTGTCTGTGCGTGCAAGCGGGGCGGGGGGGACCTCCCCGTGCATCTGCGGCTCGGGTACCCGCGGCTCACTTTGTTGCTATTGCGTCCGGGCCCTCCGTTAACGGCTGGCTGCCTTGTGCAGAGAAGGCTCCCGGTGTTTGATGCCTGCCGAAACTTTTCTTTCCGATCATTTATTTTACTTTAGAAATAGTCGGTACCCTTGCAGTTCAGGCAGTACTGACGCATAGAGAATAACAAGTCCGAGTCCCTCCGACTCTACCGCCGTTGAGTTTCGTGCGTCTGTGTGTGCATGTGTGCACAGTACAATACGTATAAGTGGGGAAGGGTACAAAAGTGAAGTCATACTACATACGTCACGCTGCAGCTTGCTTGCTTCGCCCTCTGTCATGGAGCGATGCCTTGGTTTTTCAGTATGTGGAGCTCTTCTTTTTCATATTTGCGTAGCATTTCGTAATACTGGCGGACATTGAGGTATTTCCAATTATTTGAGATTATATTCAGAGTATCAGTAAGCAAATGTGTACCCGTATTTTAGTATTTTTCTGTAGAGTAGATTCTTAAACATTGATTTTCACAGTCAAGGATATTATACAATACACTATCAAATTACTCTAAAAAATAACTGTTCCAATTTACATGTTCACTTGTAATAAAGAAAAGTGTGTATTTCTCCATATGCTAATGCTCTTTTCTTTGTGTAATACTATATAGAATCTGACATTTTAATTTATTGCATTCATTTTAAAATAGGTTTGTGAATTTCCCAGATCAGCCGGTGGTGTGGAGAGAAATCAGCATTATTACTTCAGCATTAAGGAACGACTCACAGGATAAACAAACCCAATTTTTAAGAAGTAAGAATAGAATGATAAAGGTGTATAAATTACCGTTTCTGGAACACTAATTTATGTATAGCCGTTTCATAGAAAACTCAACATCTGTGGTATTGGTACCCAAAGTCTGTACAAATGGTGTCACTTGGTCCCTTGAGCATTTGCTTAGAAACCTCTAAGCTCCCTTAAAGAGTGTAGATTTATCAGTTAGCCCAGGGAATCTAATATATTTTTAACAGATTTTATAGTTATCAGAAAGCATCTGTAGATTAAGCAGATCTCCACAAAACAGGAGAGGAACTTTTAGTGATTTATGACCTTTTTCATTAACCTTCAGTCTGTGTTGGTTGTGATAGCCAAAGATTTCAAATTCTGGATGAAAGAGTGGGTGATTTAGGTCATTTCAACTTAAACAAATGCATCCTCTTTATCTCAGCCAACAGCAAGCACTGTTATGACCCTTCACCTACGCCATTCTTACCTTCTGAACCCAAATAACAAACATCTGTGTCCAGTACCATCTGAGCCAAAAGCCTCTTCTAGGTTGTAGGTAAAACTCAAACAGTGATTCTAAATGTAGACTTACTGTTCTATATATGAAAATGTCTTATTTCCACTGTAGCTTCAGGATTTTCTTTCCAAAAGAAATTTTTTTAAATAAAATGTGTTATGTACAGGTTTGTTTGAAACTCTCCCTGGTCGGGTCCAGTGCGAAATGTTACTAAAGGTTACGGAACAATGCTTCAACACATTGGAACGATCGGAAATGTTGCTTCTACTTTTGAGACGCTTCCCTGAGACAGTGGTACAGCATGGGGTATGACTTGACCCTTTCCTTTTTCTCAAGAGAAAATAAAATCGATTGACACATTCATCAGTTCGGTTAGAAGCTCTAGTGTGTATTATTCTAAAGCAGAAATTCTCAATTTCTAAATATTTAGAATATCTAAATATTCTAAAGCTGAAGAACGCTAGGTAAGATTGAACTTGAATAAGGAATCTTCATCAGTAAAGCTAAAAGGATTTCACTATCATCAGACTTCATAAATTTCCAGAAGTTGTCCCGTCAGTGTAAGGAAACAGTGACCGAGTTTGAGCGTGCTATTTATTTGCAATCTGTAAAGTACAGTAGGGTTTTTTTAAAAATCCTATTTCAGAAGTGGCTGGGTGGCACAGTCAGTTGAGCGTTCAACTCTTGGTTTTGGCTTAGGTTGTGACCTCAGGATGGTGAGATGGAGCCCCACATCAGGCTCACAGCTCAGCATGGAGTCCTCTTGAGATTCTTTGTTTCTCCCTCCTCTGTCTGCGCCCACCCCCATCCCCCGTGCATGCTTTCTTCTCAAATAAATAAATCTTTTTTTAAAATCCTCTTACATTATGGTCAGCAATGTTTGAATTTAACTGAGCGCCATAGTCTGTAGTGTTCGCAGGCATGCTTTTCATGTGCTTTTCCCCCATTCCTTCTATCTGTAATAACTATTGAGTGCTATTGGCAGGCATTGGCAGGTATCTTCTTCCATACTCCCTGGACCCCTTGAGGTAGACAGTATTCCACTTCATAGGTGAGGAAACTGAGTCTTAAATATGTTTCATTAACTCTGTTAATTCAAACTCTACTGTTTATTCTTATCCATACTATCTTTCAAGCTTCTGTCCCTAGTTGACATGTTCTGTACCTCCCTCGATTAGTTTCATAGGGCTACTGTAAAAAAGTACCAGAAAACTGAGTGGCTTAAAACAACCAAAATTTATTCCCTCACAGTTCTGGAAGCTGAAATTCCAAAAGCAAGGAATCTTTTGGATTGCGTAGAGCCATGCTCCCTCTAAAGGCTCTAGGGGAAAATCCTTCCTACCTCTCCCTGGCTGCTGGTGGTCACCAGCAATCTTTGTCATTCTTCAGCTTAACAGCTACGTCATTCCAGTTTCCTCCTCTGCTGTGACATGGCTTTCTTCCCTGGGTGTCTGTGTTCATGTATCTTTACATGATCGTGTAAGGATTGTAGTCACTGGATTTAGGGTTTGCCCTAACCCATTGTGCCCTCTTTTTAACTCATTGCATCTAAAAAGACTTTACTTTTTTTAATAAGATAAAATATATGTAGAGTCACATTCTGAGACTCTTGAGTGGACATGAATTTTGGGAGGATGCTCTTCAACCCAATACAAGCAACCCAATACAAGCAACCCAACCCAATACATTCCTTGATCGTTACTCAACTCTTCGCTTTTTGTGTTATACCATCTTTTCCATTGTTTTACCCCTGCCCTGTGCATGGCCAAGTGATCCCAAGGGAGATAATGCGGATGTCTGGGTGGATTTTGATAAGCCTACTTTCTACTCTGCTAGGGAATCCATGGTAGAAAGGAAGGAAAGGTGGCCTTAAAAGTCACAGTTGTGTCCAGCCTAGCCTAGGCGGAATGACTGGCTAGTGAAAGTGGTAAGGTTTGTCAACATAGTACATCTCGATGTAGAAAGTACAGTTATTTCAACATTTTGTAGAAAATCTGTACATCTCCTTTTTCATTCTAATTCCAGTGGTTCCTTTAAGTTTCTATAGACATTTTGATAGCATTTTAATTTTGCTAGTTCAGAGAAGAATAACCAAGACAAAGTAGTCAGTGGTCAGGTTAAATTGGGGTTTCCTTCTGGGCTGTGTTGCTGATGTATTTTGTTTTCTAGTCCTTAAAATGAGAATATTTGTTTCTTGGGGAAGTTTGCATATACAAAGTGGTAAATACAAAAAGCCATTGTTAATGTAATTCTGACATCTTAAACTGTAACACATTTAAATGATTTACTCTATTTTGAAACAGGTTGGCCTTGGGGAAGCATTATTAGAGGCTGAAACTATTGAAGAGCAAGAATCTCCAGTTAACTGCTTTAGAAAATTATTTGGTAAGAAAAATTGTATTTTGTATTAATTCCTTATGTAGGAATATGCTGAGTAAGTATCATTTCAGGGATAAGGTCATTCGTGGAAAGCAAAGGAACTTTTCATATTATGAAATTTAAATCCTTCTTTATTTTTTTAGTCCAAAAAGCATTTAAACAACTTCTAGGGATGCCTGGGTGACTCAGTCAATTAAGCGTTTACCTTTGGCTCAGGTCATGATCCTAGATTCCTGGGATCAAGTCCCACATCAGGCTCCTTGCTCAGCAGGAAGACTGCCACCTCTGCCCTTCCCTGGTGCTTGTGGGCTCTTTCTCTCGCTCTCTGGCAAATAAATAACATTTGATACCTCTGAAAGAATATATTCAAGTATGAGGCATAATAATAAACATCTGAATTGTCACCCAGTCTAAGAACTAGACCCTCAACCATAATGTAAAATCTGCTTGTGTCGTTCCTTACTCACTCCATCCACTAGTGTCCCTGTGCACTGCAATTTTTCAATAAATGTGCCATAAATGTGGTTTTTTCCCCTATATATTTTAGATACTACATTAAATGAACTCTAAAATAAATTTCATTTCTATCAGAATTGTAAGGTAGCCAACAACTGAATTGGTTTTTTTTTTATTTTTCCTCTTCGACAGTTTGCGATGTCCTTCCTCTAATAATTAACAACCATGATGTCCGATTGCCTGCCAATTTATTATATAAGTACTTGAACAAAGCAGCTGAATTTTATATCAATTATGTCACTAGATCTACTCAAATAGAGAGTCAGCATCAAGGTGAGTGAGAAGATCCTGCAGTTTTATTTACACAGATTTTAGGAAGTTGCAAACTCAAAAATCCCTCATCGTTGTGATTATTCTCTGGATGCGTACCAGTGTGATAGTGTTCTAAAAGATGGTTCCTGGAAAAAAATACCACAGGTAAGAAATGAGACTTTTCTGGACTCAGTTTTGCGCTTTGACCGAAACAGTCAACTTGCTGAATCGTAATGTTAATGAACTGAGCTTCATACACGTACCAAAGCTCAAAGGGCATTTTTTGCTGTTCCGGTGGCCAGCTGTGGGTCCTTCAACAAAACACACGATGTGTTGGGATTCTGTGCTCTTGCCTCTTGAATAGGGATTCGGACTTTGTCTTTCTCTCTTAAGTACTACATACATAGTAAATAGTAAGATTAATTGTAGGCCTCTTTTTTCTCATTTCCCAGGTGCCCAAGAAGCAGCCGATTTAATGTCACCCAGCAAACGGAGCTCTCAGAAGTACATAATAGAAGGGCTGACTGAAAAATCATCCCAGATTGTGGACCCTTGGGAGAGGTTGTTTAAGATTTTAAATGTGGTTGGAATGAGATGTGAATGGCAGATGGATAAAGGAAGACGGTAAAAAATTGTTCATTTCTAGAATTACTTAGCAAGTCTTCTGATACCGTAATCTTAGGGTTTTTAAAAACAAAAACACTTTCTTAAAAAGCATATAGTGTATAGATACATTCTTTTCTTTGGGCAACTCTTGTAACCTTGGTATCTATGCAAAAGAGGGTGGTTTTCACTTTATTTAAGGATTCCCAACAGAAGTATGAGCTTATAAGATGCTGTTGAGCTTGAAGCATTCTTTGGCATTCAGAGAAAAGAGTAGCTACTTTGTCATGTCTGTGTCCTGAGGGAGTATTCTGATCACTGCTCTAATTCATGCCTCCAGCTACATTTGGTAAATGTCACGCTTCTGTTGCAGCTTTTCTCTAGACCTTTTGCTGACAAGCCCAGAGTAATTAAATAATTTTTATCATCCTTCATCTTTCAGAAGCTATGGTGATATTTTGCACAGAATGAAAGATCTTTGCAGGTACATGAACAACTTTGATAATGAAGCTCATGCAAAATATAAAAACCAAGTGGTTTATTCCACTATGCTGGTCTTCTTCAAGAATGCGTTCCAGTATGTCAACAGCATACAACCGTCTCTATTCCAAGGTTGGTTGAAGAATTCTAGAGTCTCCCAAAACTGGCTTCAGTTGGGGTGATGAAGATGATGAAAATGTTTACTTTAACATTGTTCTTGGATCAAAATCATTGTGGGGTGACACGAGTGCTTTTTTTTAAGTTGTTGGTACTTTTTATGTAAGTACATTTTACTTTAAAATTTCTCTATCGGGGCACCTGGGTAACTCCATCGGTCAAGTGTCTGACTCTTGATCTCCACTTAGGTCTTAATCTCACATTTGTGAGACTGAGCCCCGTGTTTGGGCTCCACACTGGACATGGAGCCCATTTGATTAATCAATTAAATTTCTACATTAAAGGATATAGTGGTACTGTGAAACTAAATACGGATATTTAGTGCCTCTATTTTGAAAAAGGAGATGTAGCAAAGTACTGAAGTAGATTTCACAAAGGCTTTGCTATAGACAGATTTTTTTTTATTTTTTTTATAAACATAAAATGTATTTTTATCCCCAGGGGTACAGGTCTGTGAATCACCAGATTTACACACTTCACAGCACTCATAGCACATATCCTCCCCAATGTAGACAGAGATTTTTTTTTTTTTTTAAGATTTTATTTATTTATTTGACAGAGAGAAATCACAAGTAGACGGAGAGGCAGGCAGAGAGAGAGGAAGGGAAGCAGGCTCCCTGCTGAGCAGAGAGCCGGATGCGGGACTCGATCCCATGACCCTGAGATCATGACCTGAGCTGAAGGCAGCGGCTTAACCCACTGAGCCACCCAGGTGCCCCTAGACAGAGATTTTTTTAAATAACATTTTTGCATTTTGCATATAAATTCTAAAAAAAATGAAAAATAGAAAGGTAAGAGCATGAAATCACCTACCCATCCAATAGAATACAGCTCTCATTTTTGTGTATTACCTTATAGTCTCATATTTAGATTTTGTTTGGAATTTGTAGCTATCAGGTATTACACATATAACTTTATATTCTTGAGTTTTTGGCTGATTTTATAATTCATGATTACTATGAAAAATTTGTAGATACATAAGAAGCACTTGTAATCTGTCATTGAGAGAGAGCCTTTATTAATAATCTGTTGTATATCTGTATAGTCTTTTTTCCTATTCATGTATACTTGTTTGTCTACCTAACTGGGATCACTCCAAACATACTTTTTACACCTGTATTTTCAAACAGCAGCTGAGTAAACTTCCACCTGATACTAAGTTTTCTTTTCCTTGCCGCATTTCTAAGTGTTGGTGTTTTCCCCCCATCCATAGGTCCTAATGCCCCAAGCCAAGTTCCACTGGTTCTTCTTGAGGATGTATCAAATGTGTATGGTGATGTAGAAATTGATCGTAACAAACATATACATAAAAAGAGGAAACTAGCTGAGGGAAGAGAAAAAACCATGGTAATCCTTTCAGATATGATTATTAACAGATGATATGTTTGTGGTTTGCTGGAAATGAATGTAAAATACAGCTTTGGAGCTAAATTGATAAAGCTTAGGTCTTTTAATTCAATTACTGTGTAAATCAGCGGTTCTCAACTGGAGGTGATTTTGCCCCCTCACCCCTCAACCCAGGGACACGTGGCAATGTCTGAGGACACTTTTTGATTTCCATGGCTTGGTGGGGAGGAGTTGCTGTGAGCACCTCCCCTGTAGAAGTGGGGAGGCTGCGAATAGTGCTACAAGGCACGGGACAGCCCCACCACAAACTGCTGCCTGGCTCAAAAGGCCAATGTTGAGAAGCCCTGGTATAAATTAGTCCTACCTGTTGTGACTGAATGGCATCAATTAAAGGTAAAAAGCAAAGCCAGATGAACTACACTGAACATCTAGACCCAGTGCTGTGCTGAATCCTGGCCCCAGAATGGAAAGGGTGAGGTGGTCCAGCTGGGAAGTTGTTACCAGCCAAGGGGAGACGTTGCAGAGGTTTCATGAAGGACGTCAGCATTTGAAATCAGCTCTGAAGTATCTCGATAGAGGAGAGGGTTTTGTCATTTGGTGTTGGAGGGTGGATTTTGTGAAGAGAAGACCATGTGCACAATGATGTGGGAGGCCAGAGAATGTAAAGACCCATTGGTCTTCTGAGGAGGCCAGGCAGCGGGTCTGGGCAGAACAGTGATTTCTAAACTTATTTTAAAGCAGAACCTTTCAGTGAATGCTTTCATGGAGGCCCGGTGTGTAACAGTATGACAGCGGAGGTGCTCTAGGTCAGGAATCAGCAAACTTTTTCTGTGAAGGGCCAGGAAATAAACAGTGTAGGTTCTACAGGCCCAACAGTCTGTTGCAGCTACTCAGCTCTGCTGTTACAATACAAAACAAACAAACCAACAAACCATAGACAATAGTAAACAAATGAGGTGGCCATGTTCCAATAAAACTTTATTTATGAAAACAGGATCTGGTCTGCCGATGGTAGTTTGCTAACCTGTGCTGCAGGTGAAATAGTGTAGGGGCGTCTAGAGTCTCACCCTCCTTCTTTTTTTTTTTTTTTTTTTAAAGATTTTATTTATTTATTTGACAGAAGGAGATCACAAGTAGGCAGAGAGGCAGACAGAGAGAGAAAGGGAAGCAGGCTCCCCGCCGAGTGAGAGCCCGATGCGGGGCTCGATCCCAGGACCCTGAGATCATGACCCGAGCCGAAGGCAGCGGCCCAAACCACTGAGCCACCCAGGCGCCCCTCTCACCCTCCTTCTGTCCCTTCTCCTCTCCTACCACTTCTTCAGACCCTGAGTTACACTCACTAGCCCCAGGCATGAGGAGAGATGTGCCCTAAAATCAGTTTAATCTGTTGCCTCTGTAAACTGGACTATATGATAAAGAATGGAGCAGGGACAACTGCCTTTCTGAAGGCTTTTAAGGTTATTAAACCTTCTGATAAACTCATTTGTTTCCTCCCAAAGAAAAACCCACACATGCACGATTTCAGAAATTATTTCAAGGTTGAAAGATGCTTTGAAATCCAGCCATGATTCCTAGGTTCAGAACTCTGCTAACCAGGCTTTCCCAGATGCCCTCTGATTCATTTTTTAAAAAGATCACTAAGGCTAGGTAGCTACTCTCTCCTTCTCTCCTGACTGTCCTGATGGGGTCACTCATTAGCTCTCCCTTCTGGTTTCTGGGAGTGTGTGGTTTAACTGGGCACTTCACACTAAGACCACAGTCATCCTTCCTGCCATGTGGATAATGAGTCATCTGATACTAGTTTTAACTAAAAACAGTGCCATGTCCCATGTAAGTCAGTATAAATAACATGGCTTCCTCGGTCTGTTTCTCTCCGTCCCCGCCACCTGCTCCCTGGTCCAAGCCACGCCAGTCTTGCATATGTCATCGGGGGTGTCCTCTTGTCCCCCTTCTTGCACTCTTGCTCCCTACCGTCTCTTCTCTACCCAGCAGCTATAGTGATGTTTTTAAGACCTGAGTCAGACTCACTCCGCTGCTTTACCACCTCTAGTGGCTTCCCATTGTGCTCAGACTGAAATCCAAGCTCTTCACCGTGGCTTCAAACCTGTTACTGAGCAAATCTTTGTGCGCCGCAGACGTGCTGGCCTCTCTCTGCACCTCCAGTGCTCTGAGGCCCTTTCTGCCCCTGGATCTCTACCCCCAAGCTGTGCCCTAAGGTTGGAGTATATCTCTCTGCCAGGCTGTGTCCTTGTCACAGCTCTCAGCCCGGCATTTCTCCCTCTGAGGCCTCCTCGAAATACCCATCCAGTTTTCTTTTCTCTTCCTGTTACTCTGATTCTGCATCGCCCTTATTGTTGTCTGTTTTCTTGTTTCTTCGTTGGCTGGTTTACTGTCTGTGTCTCCTGATGAGCTCTGTACAAGCTCTGTGGGGCCAAGGACACTGTCCATCTTGTACCCTGGACAGTGCCTGAGCTGCAGCTGGTGAATGAGTGAATTCCCACTCTTCCCTCTCAGCCTCGGCAACCAGGCCATGGCATAGCTGTTTAAACCCTCTGGCTCCCCAGTTCCTCCCGTGTCTCATCTCTCATGGGTCATCTAGCAGGCCCTGTTCTCAAACTCTGGCCCAACCTGGGTTTCCATCCATTTTAGTTTTTACTCTATTAACAGATTTTTTCCTGGTTTTCATTCTGTCCCACAGTCTGCCCCCAACCTGCTGCAAGTCCCACCCTGTCTGAGCCATCACAGCAGAGGACATAAAGCTCCGCTTAGAGATACATCTTGTTTTACCCATGGTGTTCTGCTGCTTTTAATAACTGAACATCTGGAGATTGGGAGATTTCTCATAACAGTTGAGATGTCTGACTTCCTTAATAATTGAAATATTTGATACACTGGCCCCGATGCTGGCTCACAGCTGGGGCCAGATGGAGGCTGCCCACTTCAGACGGGCATACGTTCTCCACCCAGCCTCATTGTCTGGCTCATGTGACGTGCCAGGTGGCTGGAGCTGGGGGACTGTCCTTTCCTGTGGGCCATGCATTTTCCACCCGCCCAAACTTGGTGTATGTTCCCTGTAGTCAGGGTTCTCACTTACAGCATCCGCCCAGAACTCCAGAGTGTACTTCTGCTTTTCAAAATCAATTTCTCTAAATTTTAGAAACTCTTTGGAAATGAGTCTCACATCTGAGGTCCCTTCTGTAAACTCCAACCTTGTTTTGAGGCAGGAATGTTTTCTATAAAATTGGAACAGAGAATACCCCATTCATATCAGTATATCCTATTAGATTGGCAACATGTGGCAAGGAACTGGACCCTGATGAAGTAGGACACCTAATAGGTTTTGATGGTGAAAGGGATCTGGGTATCTGTCATTACTGTGGGAGGGTAAGAATAGGGTAGCTAAGTAGAGTGGGTCCCTAGGCATCAAGGACTAGCAGGAGAATACCAGGCTCTGAAAGTGGGGGGAGAAATTCTGGTGGGTGGGGGGAGGGAGGTGCTTATTTTTTCTGAGGTCAGCTTGAGGAATGGAGCTTTTAGCTGAAATATTTGTACATATTTTCAAATGAGCGTAGTTGGGTGAAAATCTTCAGGGAGAATTTAATTGGGGTCATTAAGTTAGTCAGATAGCCTAGGTAGAATGAAAGGGTCAAGAAATTCTCAGCAAAGTAAAATTAAATGGAGCTGTTTTACCTTGACTGTTTTTTGGCAAAACGTCTGACCGTGCTCACGGGCACTTACATGGTTGCAGTTCTCTGAGACCTCTCTTTGGCTTTATATTTTATATTTCTTGAGATGAAGAGCAAGAAAAGTAGGGCTCTTTATCGTAAATACAGAAGGCATTGCTAGGTAAATGCAGGCAAACGTAGTTCCTGGCCACCACCGTGCAGTGGGGAGCGCAGCTAGAGAGGGTGGCCGTGGGAGGAGGGATGTATAGGGAACAAAAGATTAGTAAGAGTCATTTCTCCGATTCTTAGGGCATTTGGGCTTTAATTTTATTCCTCTACATGATAAACTTATTTGGAAGCAAATTAAATTATTTCACACATTGAAAAAAAGAACTATAAAACATATGCCGCGTAAGCTGTATCTCTGAATGTAAAACTCTAACTTGGAGTTTTTAATAACACTTATATTTTTTAAACTGTTGGAAGTTTTAACTCCATAGCTTTCCTTAGAAACCAACATAAGCTTAGAATTTATCATCAGAAAAACATAAGCTTAGTTTTTAAGGTAAAATTGAATGTGTGAGAGTGAAAAGATAGAAAATTTATGCATTAATTTTTAAAGCCAAATTGTTAAGTTCAAAAAATTATCCTCATGATAGTATCCTTTCATATGAAATCCATACAATAATCAGAATTGGTGATAATAAACATAATTTCCGAGTAGTTTATCCTTGAACAACATGGGGGTAGGGTGCCAACCCCCCATCCTGCACAGTCATAAATCTCTGTATAACTTTGATTCCCCTAAAACTTAACTACTAGTAGCCTCCTTTTGACCAAAAGCCTTACCAAAAACGTTAGTAGTTGATGAGCCTATATTTGGTATGTTCTGTGTATTATATGCTGTATTCTTATAACACAGTAAGCTGGAGAAAAGAAAATGTTATTAAGAAAATCTTAAGGAAGAGAAATACATTTACAGTGCTGGACTGTAAAAAATCCATGTGTCAACAGATCTGGGTAGTTCTAACCTGTGTTGTTGAAGTGTCACTTGTATATGACTTTAAGTTAATCACCTTGTTCACCTTCTCTAAGCAGAGTTCAGACGATGAAGATTGTTCTGCAAAAGGGAGAAATCGTCACATCGTAGTCAATAAAGCGGAGCTTGCTAACTCCATTGAAGTGCTCGAGAGCTTTAAGCTAGCCAGGGAGAGCTGGGAGTTGCTCTACTCCCTAGAATTCCTTGACAAGGGTAAGAACATGCTTTCACATTAGTGCTATTTCATGTGTTATATAAAATCATTGTGCTTAAGAAAGCATTGTTCTTGAAACATCAAGACACTGAAAGCTAAATTGCTTATAGTAGTTCACACAGTTAACAGAAATCTTTCTTGAGTAGACTTTTTTGACTTTTTTTAAAAAATGAGTAAAACTCTTGGCATTATTAATATTAAAATGATTAAAAAAATATTCAAATGATCATTTACGTCTTAGCTTCTACCCTTGAGTGTTTATTATAATTAGACTTGGGGTGAGTTTGAGGGAGAGATTTTTGGTCTTTTAACATTCGTACTGCTGGCCTCCTTTCTTTTTCTTGCTGGGTTTGTTTTGTGCTGTTAGTTGTTCTGTCCTGCCTTGTATCTTTCTTAGGTTCTGTGTAGCTGATCTTACAAAAGGTAATGCTATTTTTATCTACACTAACTCCATTGCCTGAAAAACTCACCCTACCCAAAGCCTGTTTTCCTTTTAGAATACAACTATTAAGTATTTCTTCATTACTTAGAAATCACTAGTACATTGCTAAGGTATGGATTTTTACTCTACTTTGAATCAACAGTGTATTTTTACTGTACTTCTGGCCAGTGGGACTTGATCCCTTGGCCTGCCATCACGTACCTATGCAGCACCCTCGGTCTGGTGTGTCATGTCATTTTTTCTATGTAGAGAGCATCACTCCCTCTGTCCTGGTCACATCTAGAATTATAAACATGTATGTGACCTTTCGGGGTGAGGGGTAGTTTTCTTTTAGTTATAATTTGGCTTTTTAAAAAAACAATTAAAACTCTTAGCTTTTTATCTTTGTTTTCTGAGCTGGCTGAAAATAAAACTATCTTTTTCTGAGGAGAGTAAAGTAATTTACAAGGAGGTAATATGTGAAAAACATTTCGAACAGCTCTCGGGATACGATATGTGCTTCGTAAATGTTGAGGCCTAATAAAAATGCTACTTGTTGGTTACTGAAAAGTATTATATTCTAATTTTACTATCTAATTGAAATTCTAGATCATTATTTTCGAAATCAAGGTCGATAATTACTGTCCATTTTTTGGAAGTTTCTCTCCGTTGTTTTGCTGGGTTGGTTTTTTTCCTGCCTCTGTTAACATGTAAATTTACTTTTGAATTTTCAGAATTTACAAGAATTTGTTTGGCATGGAAGACAGATACTTGGCTTTGGTTAAGAATCTTCCTCACTGACATGATCATCTATCAGGTAGGGTAATGTATATTTTAAGTTCCTGTGTCTGTATAGGATGATGGTTTTCATGAACCGACCGTAGCGTGCAGGATGTGTATGTTCCTTCTGTAGACTAGTCATACCCAGAAGACGTGTTCTGTCTTCAGTGGCAGAGGGATGATGGTCCCCTTTCATCTCAAAAAAAGAAAGAAAATGACAAGGCCGCATCTTCTTGTTACTTTCACTATGTCCAGCCATACCCCTCTGTAAAAGTAAGATTTTTACTTTCCAATAAGAGATGTATACATCTCACCCGTCGTTCTGTCCACTCTGGTGAAGTCCTTCGGCTCTGCTCTCCTGTTCTCGAGCCACTTAGGCCTGGGAGGAATGGAGAGAGCTAATAATTCCCTAAGAAGTTGGAGAGCTTCTAACCTCTGTAGTAGTCGGAACAGATAGGTTGCTGCTTCCATCCTACATAAAGGAGAAAGGGTATTATTAGTAAAATATCTGTAAGAAATGGTATATCCAAAATGTATTTTATCCAAAAGCTTGTTATTTTATTTAATCTTAGGACTTAAGACCCAGGGTGTCTGGCTATCCCTGTCGGTAGAAGGGTCACTCTTCATCTCAGGGTCATGAGTTCAAGCCCCATATTGGGTGTAGAGATGACTAAAAAATAAATAAACTTAAAAAAAAAAAAAAAGAAGACCAGAAAGAAAAATCTTTGTACATATAAAGTACCTGTATAGAGAACACTCTACCTAGCTTTAAATAAGTGGGTTTGATTATTGCTAAGTCTCCTTTTTCCTCCTGAGATGATCAAGCAGAGCTACCTTATCTGTATGCTTCATTAACTCTGGTGATTTTTATTTATTTACTAATTTGAGAGAGAGCGGTGGGAAGGGGGAGAGGAAGAGAGAGTCTTAAACAGACTCTGTGCTGAACACAGTCCCAGTGCAGAGCTTGACCTCACAACCCGGAGATCACGACCTGAGCTGAAACCAAGACTGTGGCACCCCAACTCTGGAGACACTTTTTTTGTAAAGATTTTAATTATTTATTTGATAGAGCATGAAAGAGGGAATATAAGCAGGGGGAGTGGGAGAGGGTAAGGCAAGCTTCCCACTGAGCAGGGAGCCTGATCTGGGGCTCAATCCCAGGACCCCAGGATCATGACCTGAGCTGAAGGCAGACACTTAATGACTGAGCCACCCAGGCACCCCCTGGAGACTTTTTTTTAACGGCAATGTTTTTCACTTCCTTGCTGTTGTCTTTCTTAGGGTCAATATAAAAAAGCAATAGCGAGCCTGCACCATCTCGCAGCTCTCCAGGGATCGCTTCCGCAGCCGCAGATCACGGGACAGGGGACCCTGGAACATCAGAGGGCGCTCATCCAGCTCGCAACCTGCCACTTTGCTCTGGGGGAGTACAGAGTGAGTAGTGTGCACATGGCTTCCTCTTTTCCTAGAGTGGCCTTTTAATTTGGTGCATGTCTATTTGAGATAGGATTTTTTTCTGCCTAGATTTTGTCACCTAATCTGCTAGTAAAAATCTTGATAATTTTATTTTACTTGGTTTTCTCTTTAGTTACAGCTTCCTTGAACTTAGGCTGTGCCTCTTTTCAGATTTCCTGTTCCTTCTTCCATTTGTTGGAGGATGGCTTCTATTTTTCTTCACTTTCTTACCTGGAATCCCTTCAGAGCAGAATCAGTGCTATTGTACTTGGACAGAAGAGGCATTTATTAAGTGGGAAATGGAGGAGTGCCATTAGCTTCTCTGAGCATCAGATGCCCTGAGTCTCCAGAGTTGGGGTGTCAGTTAAGTGTCTGACTCTTGGTTTCAGCTCAGGTCGTGATCTCCGGGTTGTGAGGTCAGGCTCTGCACCGGGATTGTGTTCAGCACGGAGTCTGGGTAAGACCCTCTCTCCCTCTGTGCCTTCCCGCTGCTCTCGAAGCATGCAGAGACATATGACTCTGCAGTCCACCTCATGGTGCTGCGGAGCAGCTACGAACACAAGTCTGTTTCCCTGTGATTGTGAGCCCCTCCTACGACAGGGCGCAGACCATGTGCTTTACCTTTGACTCTCTCATAGCACTGACCACAGAGGTCGGCACAGCTTTGAATTCAGTTATTAATAATTGTTTGAATTCAATTAAAATATAAGCACATTCTTTATTCTTTTTACTGTATAAGTTCAAGGCCACAACTGAACACACAGACTCTGATTTCTTTCTCATCATTCTATGTGTTAAGTGGATTACTTTGTGATTAGTAACCCTGAGTAAAGTTTTTAAACTTGAACTTTGAAATATGATTTATAATTTGCCATGATGATAATTAGGAAGAAACAGAGAGCATGTTAAGTATGTGCACTGAAAATTGAAAATATTTTTCTTCCATCATTATGTAATTATCAAGTACTAATTCTAAGTTACAGTGAATTCCCTGAGAACTTGAAAGAGAACACATATTTACCCACTCAGATGTCCATATATTATCATGTAGAATTAGACAGTTACACAAGGCACTGCTGTTCAGCATCATACTAGGGAATATAAAATAAACAGATTTAATTAAGCGGGGCAAACGCATTCTTTTTGAGGGCTTCAGACAAAGCTGATCACCGTTAGGCCTTTATCCTTGGTTTCTAACTTAACCTGCCTCCTGGATCTCAGCTGCCTTCAGCTGTCTGTCTTCAGCTCACCAGCGTGTCCAGATGTGAGTTTCCTTCGTTCTCTTGTCATTAGGTATGAAACTCTCAGGTCATGGTTGGCTCTTAACTCTGCCTAATCATTTTGATTCTTCTAGCATAAAGCTAATATCTTTGGTGTAGTGCCTTTTGTTTCCTTGGCCACCACTCTAATCCATTGCTCTGAATGGAGTTTTTTGCCCCAGTTCTTCTTCCATCTTTGAGTTATGGTCATTGCTTTCAAGAGATTGCTGTCATTGTTCCCCTTAACAGAAGTACTGACTTCCTCAGTGTCCACAGTTGAACTGTGTGCTGGGGGTGGACATATAAGCAGGGTATGGGGAATGGGGGATCCCTGATTCAGGACATACAATTTGAGTTACAGAGAAAAGTGCAAGTATCTATTGAAGACAGTGAAAAATCAAATACTAAGTGGTATGCCCTGACATATGTACAGTAGGCATTCAGGAAAGGGTGTTTTCACTGGGGTCCATGTAGTCAAGAAAGGATTTACAGTAGATATTGGCTGGAGGTGGACATAAGACTCTGCAGCCCACATCATGGCCCCACCACCTCTTAGCTCTATGACCTGGGTCAAGTTACCTCACCAAACTGTCTAACTCCAGCATTCAAGTTCTGAACTTTCAAGCTGGAGGTTCACAACCCTGTGGCCCTGGGTGAGTTCTGGATGTGCCAGGATACCAACCCTCTCAGTTAGCTGTGGCTTGAGGCAGCCAGAGCCCCCAGTTAATTCTGCCAGCTCTGAGCAGCCTTACAAATATTTCTGGATGCGTCAAGACATGGAAAAGGGTGGGAAGCATGGGTTTAACACTCCACTTCCTCATCTGTAAAATGGGGATAATAAGAAGGTTGTGCTAAATGCATAGAACATGTTCCCCACTTGGAATCTAGCTGTTACTAGAATTTGAACAGGTAGACCATAGATGATGGCTCACTCACTATAGATGGAGAGCAATCCCCCCTCCCCCCAACACCCGTGTGGCACTTGAGGCCTCCCTCAGCCACCAGCACTACATCAGGCTGGCTCTGTCTGTGTTACTGCCTAAACCCCGCCCTCCTTCCCCTCACCTAATCACCTAAACCATACCCAGCCCTTCCCCACAGCTTTCTCTCCTCCACTAAAACCCTTTTTTCTCTTTTTCACATTCTAAATTCTTCCCTCCCTTTAAGGCTGAGATAAGGAAAATCTTCCTACCTTGTTTCTCCTTCATTTTACATTATGCTCTATATCAGACCGTGTGTTTCAGTACTCCGTGTCCCATTTTGTTGATTTTTCTATTCAGTGAGTTAGTGAATGCCTTTAAGATGGGCCTACTTCTTTTGGATGCCGCTGTGCTGTTAAACGCATTGGGGGTTTAGTTAATACTTTACTGATTTTTCATTTTTGTTTTTTCGTTTTAACAGCAAAGAAGGAGTTATTATTCCCCCAAAAGTCTAGTACCTCGATTCAATCTCAGTTACCTTTTCTACATTTTTGCTGTTGAGCAAACGGTAATGGTCTCACAGAGTCTTGAGATAGTGCTACAGACCTCCATGTGCATACGTTGCCCAGTCGTCCGCTACACATATATTAGTATTCTGTTGATTTGCTTTCAATGAGAAAATTTCAGATTGGTACCTTTTCATCTGATCTTCTTTAGATGACATGTGAAAAAGTCCTTGATTTGATGTGCTACATGGTACTCCCCATTCAAGATGGAGGCAAATCACAGGAAGAACCCTCAAAAATAAAGCCCAAATTTAGAAAAGGTACAGTGCAAGTTTTATTCTTATTTTGTAATATGGCTCTAGGACCCAAGGCTGGGAAATTCTTTACAATTCCTGATGAAATAATACTATGTGATCTGAGGGATTTGACAAACTGTACAAAAAGTTAATCTCTTGCCAAGCTTGTCCTTGGCACCGATTTCATAAGCAGCTGTAAATCTTTCTTTCAAAGTTTTCTTCATTTCCTAAGTTTGTTATCTCTGCGGAATATCCTGAACTCCTTTTCTTATCTCTACCAATTCTCAGAAAACTTGGGAATGATTAGTTAAGAAGTATCTCCTGTCAGTTCCCTCTCAGGCTATTTTGAGCTTCACCTCAAAGAACACATTGCTTGAAAACTTACATAAATTTAGTTGTAATGCTTATATAAGAAAGGAAAAGAGATTCACTGTCAGGGTTCTAAGTTTCTACATTAGAAGTTAGAAAAAGGTAAGCAAATGAAACCTAAAGAAAGTAGAAGACAGGAAATAATAAGTGCAGAAATCAATGCAATAGAAAATAAAATCAAGGAAATTAATAAAGCTAAAAGTTGTTTTTTTTTTTGAAAGAAAAAAAAAGATAAATTCCTAACAAGATTAATCGGGAAGAAAGTGAGCACAAGTTACCAATAGCAGGAATGAAAGAAGAATTGTCACTGCAGATCCTACTGCAATCAAAAGGACGCTAAGAGAATAAATTACTAATAACTCTATACCAATAAATTCAACAATTTAGAGGAAATGGAAAAATTCCTTGAGAAACACAACTTGCCAAAACTGAAACAGAATGAAATAGAATATATGAATGTTCTACATCTATCAAAGAAATTAAATTATTATCAGAAACTTTCCCACAGAACTCCAGATTGAAATGGCTTCATTGGTGAATTCTCTCTAGCACTTAGGAAGAAATAACACCTATCCTACACATACTCTTGGAGAAAATAGAGAAAGAGGGAATGCTTCCCAATTCAGTTTTTAAGGCAAACATAACCCTAACAGCAAAACCAAATAAGAGCATTGCCAGAAAAGGACATTAAAGGCCAATATCCATCATAAACATAGATTCCCAAAGTCCTCAAAAAATGTTAGCAAATTAAATACAGCAGCATATAGGAAGGATAACACATATGATCAGGTAGAGTGGGAATGCAAAGTTGTTTTAACGTAGAAAATCAGTCCCTGTAATATCACCACTTTAGCACAGTAAAGGCGAAAAATCCTGATTCTCTTAGCAGATAGGTTCCATTACGTTTGCATTTATCATTCATGGTTTTTTAAAAAAAATCTGAGCAAGCTAGAAATAGTTGTTCTCAGCATCATCCTTAACTATGAAATAGCAAATACTTTCCTCAAAATCAGCAACGATACAAGAGTGTTTGCTTTTACCACTTCAATTCAGCATGCTGCACCTTGTAGCTAGCACAATAGGGAAGAAAAAGGATGCATAAAGGTTGAAGACTGCTGTCTTCGTTCACAGGTATGACTATAGCTACATTATGTGGCTATATTAGAAAAGCCTACAGAATCTCCAAATAGAATAACCTCAAAAACCATTAAATACTTTGGGAAAAATTTATTGAAAAGTGTGCAAAATCATGTTCATAGGTTGGAAGACTCATATTAGAATACTCATGTTAGGGTTCCAGTTCTCCCCAAAAGTACCTACAGACTCAGTGCAATCCCAGTCAAAATCCCAGCAGACTTTTTTTTTTTATAGAAATTGACAAATTCAATTCTAAAATCTATAGGGAAGTGCAATCTAGCTAAAACGGTTTTGAAAAAGATAACAAAACTGGACAACTTACCCACCTGATAGCAAGACTTCTAATAGAAAGCCACAGTTATCCAGACAGTATTGGCATAAGAGTAGAAAATCCAGAAAGAGACCTGTACAGATATGGTCAAATGATTTTCAGTGAAGGCACCAGACCAATTCTTTGGAGAAAGGAAGGCCTTTTGAGCCAATTGGTGCTGGAACAAAGGACCTCTGGTGTAGAAAGAAAAAGGATCCTCAAGCTTTGTGTCACATTAATTACTAAAACCAATTTGAGATGGAGCCGAGACTAAATGGAAAGCTAAAATGATAACACTTTTTTGGAAAAAAAAGTATTGCTGCCCATGTGGGGGACGCAGCAGGCTTAGAGCAACCTTCCTCCCTCCCCTGGGAAAATTGATGGGTATGCAAGCCACAGGAGCCTGCAGAGTTTGGTACACACCAAAATGTAGACTGCTTTTCCCTTAGGGTTTCCTTAAAGGGAGAGGGACCGCAGTCTTTCAGCTCCAATGCTGGAGATCGACCCATTTTTATTCTCATCTAGAGTGGCACAGAAAGCCTTTCGGGAACAAAAACCACATAAAGCAACTGGAAACGGCTTACTCAGAGCCCATGCCCTAGCAAGGGGCAGTGCTGCTCTCCCCAGGCAAAGACACCCGAGAATCAGGGTGACAGGCCCTTCCCCCGGAAGATCAACTGGAACATCAGGCAGATGCCAAGTTTACAGAGCACACAGAACTGCCAAACTCCAGGGATAGGGAAAATAGTATATAGAATTCAAGGGTTTCTTTCCTCATGATTCGTTTATTTTTCAGTTTAAATTTTCCTTTTCTTTTTTTTTTTCCTTCTCAACTAGTTTCTTATTGGAGCAACTCTCGAAGACTTTTCTTTTTTTTTAATTTTTATAATTACATTTTATAAATATAGTCTTCCTTTTTGGCTTCCTTTCCCTGTATTAATTTTTATTTTTGTATATATATGTTTTTTGTTCTTTACAATTTTGGGATTTAGTGTCTTCTAACAAACAGACCAAAATACACCCAGGACCAAGTGGATTGCTCTGTTTTGTCCACCTGGGAAATTATATTCTCTCCTTTTTCTCTTTTTTTCTTTTTTTTCCTTTTTCTTTTCTTTTTCGGTTTCTGACCTTTTCAGACTTTTCTAGTGTGTATTTGTCTTGGGTTGGGGTTGATATTTTTTATTTTGTTCTCTCACTCATTCATTCTTCTCTGGGCAAAATGACTAGAAGGAGGAATTCACAACAAAAGAAAGAACCAGAGGTAATTCTCTGCTACAGATCTAAGCAGTATTGATACAAGTAAGATATCAGAGGTGAAATTCAGGATATCAATTACAAAGTTAATAGCTAGGCTTGAAAAAAGCATAAAAAGCTCTAGAGAATCTCTTAGTGCAGAACTGAGATCTAATCAGGTTGAAATTAAAAATACTTTAACTGAGGGGCACCTGGGTGACTCAGTCGTTAAGCATCTGCCCTCAGCTCAGGTCCTGATCCCAGCGTCCTGGGATCGAGCCCCGCCTCAGGCTACCTGCTCAGCAGGAAGCCTGCTTCTCCCTCTCCTGCTTCCCCTGCTTGTATCCCCTCTCTCACTGTCTCTCTCTCTGTCAAATAAATAAAATCTTTTTTAAAAAATGCTTTAACTGAGATGCAGTATAAAAATGGATGCTCTAACAGTTTGGGTAGATGAGGCAGAAGAGAGAGTTAGTGATAGAGAAAACAAGATGATGGAAAGGAAGGAAGCTGAGCAGAAAAGAAAAACAACTAGTGGACCATGAGGGGAGGCTTTGAGAAATCAGCAAAACCATAAAGCGAAACAATATTTGGATTATTGTGGTCCCAGAGGAAGAATAGAGAGGGACAGAAAGTATATTTGAGTAAATTGTAGCTGAGAACTTAGCTAATATGGGGAAGGAAACCCCTCCAAAATCAATAAAAATAAATCGTCATCCCAACATGCATTAGTGAAGCTTGCAAACTTCAGCGATAAAGAGAAAATCTTGAAAGCAGCTCCAGACAAGAGGTTCTTAACCTACAGGAGTAGGAATATTAAACTGGCAGCAGACCTATCCACAGAGACCTGGCAGGCCAGAAGGTGTTGGCATGATACATTCAGGGTACTAAATGAGAAAAACATGCAGCCAGGAATACTTTATCCAGCAAGGTTGTCATTCAGAATGGAAGGAGAGATAAAGAGCTTCTAGGACAAACAAACTAAAAGAATTTGTGATTACTAAAGCAGCCCTGCAAGAAATATTAAAAGGGATCCTGTAAGCAAAGAGAGAGCCCAAAAGTAACATGAACCAGAAAGAAACAGAGACAATCTACAGAACAGGGACTTTACAGGTAATACAATGGCACTAAATTCATTGTCTTTTGATAGTTACTGAATGTAATTGGGCTAAATGCTGTGAACAGAAGACACATTGTATCAGATGGAATTTAAAAAAGCAAGAGCCATCCATATGCTATCTACAAGAGACTCATTTTAGACCTAAAGACACCTCCCAATTGATAGTGAGAGGATGGAGAACCATTTATCATACTAATGGACATTGAAAGAAAGCTGGGGTAGCAGTCCTCATATCAGACAAATTAGATTTTAAACCAAAGAGATGAAGAAGGACTCTAAATCACACTTAAACTGTCTATCCAACAAGAAGATATAACGATCATAAATATTCTCCTACCTTGGGAGCAGACAATTATATAAACCAATTAATAACCAAATTAAACACATTGATAATACAGTAATAGTAGGGGAGTTCAACACCCCACTCATAGCAATGGACAGATCATCTAAGCAGAATATCAAGAAGAAAACAAGGGCTTTGAATGACACATTGGACCAGATGGACTTCACAGATATATACAGAGCATTTCTTCCTAAAGCAAGAGAATGCACATTCTTCTCAAGTACACATGGAGCATACTCCAGAATGGTTCACATACTGGGTCACAAATCAGGTCTCAACTGGTAGCATAAGATTGGGATTATTCCCTACAAATTTTCAGACCACAATTCTTTGAAAATTGAACTCAGTCACAACAGGAAATTTGGAAATAATTCAAACACTTGGAGGTTAAAGAACATCCTACTAAAGAATGGATGGGTCAACCAGAAAATACAAGAAGAATTTTTAAAACTCATGAAAATGAAAACACAACAGCAAAGGTGGTCCTAAGAGGGAAATACATAGCAATACAAACCTTTCTCAGAAAATTAGGAAATTTTCTGGGGCGCCTGGGTGACTCAGTGGGTTAAAGCCTCTGCCTTCAGCTCACGTCATGATCCCAGGGTCCTGGGGTCGAGCCCCGCATTGGGCTCTCTGCTCAGCGGGGTGCCTCCTTCTCCCCTCTCTCTCTGCCTGCCTCTCTGCCTACTTGTGATCTCTGTCAAATAAATAAATAAAATCTTTTAAAAAAAGAAAACTAGGAAAGTCTCAAATAAACACACTAACCTTACACTGAAAAGACCTGGAGAAAGAACAACAAATAAAATCTAAACTGAGTACAGAAGAGAAATAATAAAGATTAGAGCAGAAATCAGTGAGATAGAAACCAAAAGAATAGTAGAATAGATCAATGAAATTAAAAGGTAGTTTTTGGAAGAATTAAAAAGATCTAAATTAAAAAATGACTTTTAAAAAAATGTCTGAAAAAAATATATCTTTAAGACTTACCCCCCAAAAAAGAGAAAGGACTCAAATTAATCATGAATGAGAGAGGAGAGATCACAACCAACACCAAGGAAATAAAAATAATTTTAAGAACATATTATAAGCGGGTGTCTGGGTGGCTCAGTGGGTTAAAGCCTCTGCCTTCAGTTCAGGTCATGATCCCAGGTCCTGGGATGGAACCCTGCATCAGACTATCTGCTCGACGGGGAGCCTGCTTCCCCTCCCCTGCCCCCGCCTGCCTCTTCTGCCTACTTGCGATCTTTGTCTGTCAAATAAATAAAATCTTTAACCAAAAAAAGAAAGAAAGAAAGAAAAAAGAACATATTATGAGCAACTATATGCCAGCAGTTTAGGCAATCTGGAAGAAATGGAAATCTGGAAATCTGGAAACTTATAAACTTATAAACTACCAAGACAGGAAGAAATAGGAAACCTGAATAGAGCCATAACCAACAAGGAAATTGAAGCAGTAATCAAAAATCTCCCAAAAACAAGAGTCAAGGGCTGGATGGCTTCCCAGGGGAATTCTACTAGACATTGAAGGAAGAACTAATTCTAGTAGAAGGAAGAACTAATTCTTCTGAAGCTGTTCTTTTAAAAAAAAAAAAAAAGTAAGGAAAACTTCCATACTCGTTCTATGGGAGGCCAGCATTGCCTTGATCCCAAAGTCAGACAAAGACCCCATCGAAAAGGAGAATTACAGAACAATTTCCCTGATGAACATGGATGCCAAAATTCTCACCAAGATCCTAGCCAGTAGGATCCAGCAGTACATTAAAAGGATTATTCACCATGACCAAGTGGGATTTATTCCTAGGCTGCAAGCCTGGTTCAACATTTGCAAATCAACAGCATGATACATCACATTCATAAAAGAAAGGACAAGAACTGTATGATCCTTTCAATTGATGCAGAAACAGCATTTGACAAAATAGCATCCTTTCTTGATTAAAATTCTCCACAGTGTAGGGATAAAGGGAACATACCTCAATATCATAAAAGCCATTTACAAAAAGCCCATAGTGAATATCATTCTCAATGGAGAGAAACTGAGAGCTTTTCCTCTAAAGTCAGGAATACGACAGGGATGTCCATTCTCTTCACTGCTGTTTAACATAGTACTAGATAGAGGTCCCAGCCTCCGCAGTCAGACAAGAAGAAGAAATAAAAGGCATTCAGATTTTCAAAGAAGTCAAATTCTCTCAATTCTCTCTTTTTGCAGATGACATGATAGTTCATGTGAAAAACCCAAAAGACTTCATCCCAAAATTGCTAGAACTCATACAGGAATTCAGCAACATGGCAGGATATAAAATCAATGCACAGAAGTCAGTTGCATTTCTGTACACTAACAAGAGAGAATTTAAGGAATTGACCCCATTTACCATTGTGCCAAAAACCATAAGATACCTAGGAATAAACTTAACCAAAGAGGTAAAGGATGTGTATTCTAAAAACTACAGGACATTTATGAAAGAAATTGAGGAAGACACAAAGATACGGAAAAACATTCTAGCCTCATGGACTGGAAGAATAAATACCGTTAAAATGTCTATGCTACCCAGAGCAATCTATACATTCAGTGCAGTCCCTGTCAAAATACATTAACATTTTTCACAAAGCTGGAACAAACAATCCTAAAATTCGTATGGAAGCAGAAAAGACCCCAAATAGCCAGAGGAATATTGCAAAAGAAAACTAAAGCTGATGGCTTCACAATTTCAGACTTCCAAGATCTATTACAAAGCTGTCATCATCAAGACAGTATGGTACTGGCACAAAAACAGACACATGGGTCAATGAACCAGAATAGAGAACCCAGAAATTGACCCTCAACTCTCTGGTCAACTAATCTTTGACAAAGCAGGAAAGAATATCCAATGGAAAAAGGACAGTCTCTTCAACAAATGGTGTTGGGAATATTGGACAGCCACATGCAGAAGAATGAAACTGCACCATTTTCTTACACCACACAAAAAAATATTAGACTCAAAATGGATGAAAGACCTCAGTGTGAGACAGGAATCCATCAAAATCCTAGAGGAGAACGTAGGCAGTAACCTCTTTGACACTGGCCACAGCAACTTCTTGCTTGACATGTCTTCAAAAGCAAGTGAAACAAAAGCAAAAATGAACTATTGGGACTTCATCGAAATTAAAAATCTTCTGCACAGCAAAGGAAACAGGAAAACCAAAAGACAGCTACAGAATGGGAGAGGATACTTGCAAATGACATATCAGATAAAGGGCCAGTATCCAAGATCTATAAAGAACTTACCAAGCTCAACACCCAAAAAACAATCCAGTTAAGATATGGGCAGAAGATGTGAACAGACATTTCTCCAAAGAAGACATACAAACGGGCGACAGACACATGAAAAAATGCTCCACATCCCTGGGCATCAGGGAAATACAAATCAAAACCACAAGGAGATACCACTTTACACCAGTCAGGATGGCTAAAATTAACAACTCAGGAAACAACAGGTATTGGCGAGGATGCGGAGAAAGGGGAACCCTCCTATACTGTTGGTCGGAACACAAGCTGATGTAGCCACTCTGGAAAAAGGTACAGAGGTTCCTTAACTTAAAAATAGAGCTACTCTATGACCAGCAGTTGCAGTACTGGGTATTTAACCCAAAGATACAAACATAGTGATCAAAGGGGCTCCTGTACCCCAGTGTTTATAGCAGCAATGTCCACAATAGCCAAACTACGGAAAGAGCCAAGATGTCCATCAGCAGATAAACAGATAAAGAAAACAGTATGTATATATATAATCATATATAGATATGATTATATATGTGATGAATTACTACTCAGCCATCAGAAAGGATGAATACTTACCATTTACATAGACCTGGAACTGGAGGGTATTATACTAAGCAAAAGAAAAGAAAGACAATTAACATATGGTTTCACTCTTAAGTGGAATATAAGAAACAGTACAGAGGATCATGGGGGAAGGGAGGGAAAACTGAATGGGAATTCATCAGAGAGGAAAAAAAACCATGAGACCATGAGAAACTTTTAAGTATAGGAAACACATTGAGGGTTGCTGGAATGGAGGTGAGTGGGGGAATGGGGTAATTGGGTGATGGGCATTAAGGAGGGCACGTGATGTGATGAGCACTGGGTATGCAACTGATGAATTATTGAACACTACATCTGAAACTAATGTACATGTTGGCTAGTTGAACTTAAAAAATAAGTAATATGTAACAGAAAAGCAAACAATATGGTATAATAGATAATTTTAAGTAAACATTTATTTTCATTTTTGAAAAAAGAAGAAAAGGTCTTTGTGACTGGTAGGTAGATTTATTAGGACACTAAAATTTTCCTAAAAGACAATAGCACCCCACCCAGTTCGCCATAATTAAAAACTTGGGCTACCTTTTTTCTGTTTTTACAATAAGGGCTCCATGTCCCCTCCCCATGCCCCCACCCAGTTCGCCATAACTAAAAGACAAAAGCATGACAGTCTTGATTATTACTGAAAGTGTTTAAGGTACATGGAGGACTTTAAAAAAAGAAGAAGAAGAAGATACGGCCCAGATCCCTTCAGAAATAGTGTCTCTGAAACAGAAGCAGATCAGGTAGCTTAAGACCGGACCTAGCTGACTTCAAGACTTACTTTAATAGAGGTAGTATAGTGTTGGCATAGAGACTGACTAATGGAACACAACAGAGAACTAAGAAACAGGTGGTATTGTAATTCAGTGGGCCAAGAATGAGTTTATCCAATAAGTGGTAGTAAGGCAATTGATCCAAGTATAAAAATAATAAAAATGTGATCATGCCTTCCCACTACACAAAAATTATTTAAATTTTAAGATTTAAAAATGAAAAGTAAAACTTTCAAGCTTTTAGAAGAAAGGATTCTTTGGGCCTTACAGGTAGAGAATGATTAGGCTACAAAAACCACACAACAGAAAGGAAAAGATAAGTAAATTTAGTCCCATTAAATTAAAATAGCAACAGTGGGGCGCCTGGGTGGCTCAGAGGGTTAAGCCCCTGCCTTCAGCTCAGGTCATCATCTCAGGGTCCTGGGATGGAGCCCTGCGTCAGGTGCTCTGCTCAGCGGGGAGCCTGTTTCTCCCTCTCTCTCTGCCTGCCTGCCTGCCTGCTTGTGATTTCTCTCTGTGTGTCAAATAAATGAATAAGATCTTTAAAAAAAAATGATAAAATATCAACAACTGTGACAGATACTGTGACAAAGTGACAGGATAAGCCATAGCCTGCAAGAAATTTACACAGCATGGAGAATCAACAAGAACTTTGTATCCAGGATTTTGAAAGAGCTCCTTCAAACCAGTAAGAAACAACCAGCCAACCAGACAACCTGTCATAGAAAAACAGGCAAAGAATACAAACAACAGATTCATACAAGGAGAAATCCAAATGACCAGAAACCATTGGAAGGGACCCATTAATAATGTGAGAAATTTGGGTTAAAAAACAGTAAGCTACCATATCAGACAGGTCAGAATGCAGGGTGGCAGTACTGACTATCGGATGTGAAGACACAAATTGTCCATCTCTTTCTGGAAGGTATATAAACTTATACCATCACTATGGAGACCAATTTAATCATTCCAGGTCAAACATCTCATTACCCAGTTACATAGGTCTTCTAGTTAAATCCCTTAGATCAGTGCTTTTCAAAGTTGGGTCCTCACCTCCCAGGTCATGAATTTCAACCATTCTCTTTTTTTAATGAGATAGAATATAATATTAAAATGAGATCTCCTGTGAAAGGGGCAAATTGTATTTCTTGAACCTTCTGTTTTAGACACATGAACGTGTAATTATGCGTGTACAGGATCTCCATGATTTCTTGCTACTTTCATCCTTAGGGTAGAGAAGGATTTAGGATATAAAGAACACATGCCAGAAAGGAAAAGATTAAGGTCTCGGTTTGAAAACTGTTGCCTAAGGGTTTTTTTTTTTTCCCCACAAGTGCATAAGAAAATCTATATAAGAATGTTTATTTTAACATTGTTTGTAATAGTGAAAAAATGGAAATCCCCCTGTCTACCATAAAAGAATGGGTAAATGTATTGTGTCATGTAAATAGAATACTGTATAAACATTGAAAATCAATGAACTAGAGCTATTGGTATTCATATCAAAAACGGTTTGCAGAAGGATGCGTACAATATGACACCATTTATATAGTAGACTAAAAACTTGCACAACTTTCCTCTGTTGCTGAGGAATGAAAACCAGTGCAGTGAGAATAATACTTCGGGGAGAAGGGAAGAGGGCGGCTGCAAAGGTACACAAGAGGCTTCAACTAAATTTGTGATACTTTATGTTAATGTTAATGGGGTGCCTGGGTGGGCTTAGTTGTTAAGCATCTGCCTTTGGCTCAGGTTATGATCCTGGGATCCTGGGATCAAGCCCCGTATCTGCTCCCACTGCTCAGCAGGAAGCCTGCTTCTCCCTCTCCCACTCCCCCTGCTTTTGTTATCCCTCTCACTGTGTCTCTCTGTCAAATAAATAAATAAAACCTTTTAAATTTTTTTTAAAAATAAAGGAAAACATTAACATTTTATAAGCTGAGTGTTGAGCACAGTATTACAAACACCTGTGTTTGTTTCTCTACATTTGAAATGTTTTATAATAAAAAGTATTTAAGCAAGGTTAGGAAAGAAGATTGATAAATCCGGAGATCATTCAAAAACCATGAAAAACGTGACAGTTTCACTGTCACGAAATATAGTCGTGGTTTAACTATATTTGAAATCCTATGACTGTTGCTTATATTTTTTTCTGGGAAACGTCTTAAATATATACTTTCCAAAGCCCTTTTCTTCACTAATAACAGACCTGTTGTGCCCTTTTGTGCACAGGCTCTGATCTGAAGTTGCTGCCTTGTACCAGCAAGGCCCTCATGCCCTACTGCCTGCATCTGATGCTGGCTTGCTTTAAGGTAAGCTGGAGACTGATTAGCATCGGCAAAATTTAATTTGGAACACTTCTGATGATCTGGAGTGACTTGGTGGCATCGAGAGAGCGCAGGAGCTAGCAATGAATAAATAGTAACTGTAGAGGCTTGGGACAGTTACCCGAATAACCTGCCTCTAGTGATGATCAGTAAATATTTTATGAATTTATGTATGTCAGAATATATGAGCTAGAAGAAAAATTGCAAATGCCATTGGGTTCATAGAGGGATGGCAAGTTTGTTATCCTAAAGACGTAGCAGGTGGAAGCGTTTCAGGCCTTAGGATGAACCCCACAGAGCCAGGAAGGTTTCCAGGCTGTCAGAAGAACCCCAGGCCCTTGGCTGCAGGTAGAGCCGAGCCTTTGTGTGCATTTCACCAAGGTGTGTGAGCAAGAGAACAGCAGCATCTGGTCTCTGCTTTAGGGCTGTAATTCTCAGACTTCACTCATGGTCAGAATCCCTTGGGGCAACAGAAACTATTAGATTAAAGTGTGATTTGGGGCTTAGCTGCTCGCTGAGTCCTTGGGCCGGTTCTGCATTTCACTGCCACTCCCTCCCCTGTTGCTCACTGCTTTCTGCTCCCCAGTCCGTGTTCTCCCAAACCTTTCTCTCTCCCCAGCCTTCTGGCCCACCCTTGACCCGCCCTCCCCCTTCAAAGAAATCCCCAGATTCTTGTCTTTGCCACACACAGCCACTCAGCTTCTATCGCCCTTTTCCCAAAGCCGGAGCTTCAGGCCTGCCCGTCACGGCCAGCTCCCGTCAGGATGCTCAGTGAGCACACTGCTAGTGACCTTGTTCCCAGCAGGGGACCCCGGGCTTCTGGGTTAGGACTCACCGCCCTTCAGAAGCCCTTATGTTGTTTGCACGGCGGGTATGTGTTCTCCTCTGTTCCCTAGATCACATATTTTCACATAGCAGCATTTTTTCAGGAAGTGATATTTGGTATATTTACGATCACCCGTGATTTCCTTTCCGTTCCGTGTCTGCACAAATCCTTGTCTTGCAGCTCCGGGCTTTCACCGACAGCAGGGACGACATGGCGCTGGGCCACGTGATCGTCTTGCTTCAGCAAGAGTGGCCGCGGGGAGAGAATCTTTTCTTGAAAGCTGTCAATAAGATTTGCCAACAAGGAAACTTCCAATACGAGAACTTTTTCAACTATGTTACAAGTATCCTTTTTCCTGTGTAAGCATAAGAAATTCTTACTTTTTTTTTTTTTTTAAAGAATAAATGCATGTTACAGAAGTGAATGAATCATTCCAGGTAGAAATACTGATTTTCACTCTACTTTGGGGGAAGAGAGAGAGAATGATGAGTGAAAATGGGCCTGTGGCAGTCGGTTTCTCATGAGAGTCCTGAAAGGCTTCACAGAGGTGGTGCACCGAATCAGGAACATGAGTAGCTCAGTCACACTTTCCACCTCAGGTGACTTCTAGGCAGGTACCCAGGATGCCTACATGAAGAGCCTTCCAGTTCCTGAGAGGCCGAGAGTGGCTGGTGAGGGCACAGACTAGAATGTTCATTGGCCTTCATCTGTCAGCACAGGGCCTCCTGGGGCCTCTCCCAAGTCACAGGCGTCATAGCTGCCACTGAGAACTCGCCACACGTGCTCCCAGCCCAGCAGCAGCTTCCGGCCGTAGGGAGTGTTGGGTTTCATACTGTTGGTACGGAAAGACCACCTTCGAGTTGTGAGGAATGTGCTGTCTTGTCCAAGGGCCTAGGAAGATACGTAACTGTTTCTGGGGATTCAACACCCCCACTGCCCCTTTCATTTTTTATAAAGAAAACAAAAGAGTTTTCTATTAGGGCCGTACAGAATCTGTTCAGTTAGCATCTGTAGGAGGAACCTACTTATTGTTAAGAGGTAGTCTGGTTGGTACAAGAATTGTTCGTTTGGGGGACGCCTGGGTGGCTCAGTTGGTTAAGCAGCTGCCTTCGGCTCAGGTCATGATCCCAGTGTCCTGGGATCGAGTCCCACATCGGGCTCCTTGCTCCACAGGGAGCCTGCTTCTCCCTCTGACTCTGCCTTCCACTCTGCCTGCCTGTGCTCGCTCTCGCTCTCTCTCTGACAAATAAATAAATAAAATCTTAAAAAAAAAAAGAATTGTTCGTTTGGGAATCAGATCGCCCTGGGTTCCAGTACTAACTCTGGTTGGCTGGGTGGCTGTGGGCAATTTACTTGGTCACTGCCCGCCTGGTCCTCCTCTGAGAGATAGGGCACCTTGTTTCTGAACGTGGTTAACCTGAACCTGGCCTGCAGATATCGATATGCTGGAGGAATTCGCCTACTTAAGAACTCAGGAAGGTGGGAAAATTCATCTGGAATTACTGCCCAATCAAGGGATGCTGATCAAGTAAGCATGCTGTCTCACTCTTCCACGCTACATGCTCACCTTTCGTGTGCTTGTAGGAAATATTTGTAAGTTTCTATAGCTTTGGGAAATCTCAAAAAAAAAAAAGGAATCCAAACCTGGTCTCCATTTTTGAGAGAGTAGATTTGATTCTGGGTACCTTTTGCAATTTGGTGTTTCCTTAACTACATTTCTGATAAAACATTGTTTAAACTGGGATATTTCTGTCACTTTGGAAACCTTCCCTCTAAGCGAAAGCCTCATTCCTGTTATCTTTTCATCTCCAAAATGTACAGGCTAATCCTATAAATTTCTGGTTAGATAGAGAACGCTTTTAATTAAGAAAGAGCCATGCTTAATTAAAGTTGTAGTGGATTAGGAAAAGCTACAGACTTTATCTAGAAATTGGATTTCAGTATTTATCTGAAGCCTTCCCAAGCAGTTGTCTTTGCTTGCATAGCGCAAGGGAAACTAGCAGAGACTAGTGTCTCTAAGAACACACCTGCCCGAGAAATAGTGGTGAGGAGCCTGGTCTCAAGCATGCCCTCCCACATCTAGGTGAAGTTGTGACCATTTATGATTTTTAAATAGCTCATAAATCTTGCTTCTATCCTTCAGTACTCATGTAGTTTGGATAATAGATCCTCTGTGCTGTAAATGCCACGTACAGCTTTATTTTCCTACTTCCTCCTTTGCGTCCTGCAGACTCAGCATGGCCAGGAGTCCATGTCCGAGTCAGTGCAAGAGACTGAGTCCCGAGTGAGAAGGGAGCATTGCTAAGGCTGAAAAGCTTGTCCTTTTTCTCTCAGTTGCAAAATGAATGAGTTTTCAGTTGTTGAGAGCAAAAATCCACATCTTTTTCTATCTTTGTAGAGCCTTAGAAATGCTGAGGGGGAAGCTCGAAATGTGCATTGGGGATATGTATGACCGCAAATACCACTCCTATTGAGAAGAGGGTCTTACGGAATCCGTTCTGAAGAATGGGAAGATTAAATGGGGTTTTTGTCCTTCACCTTGTAAATAGGATTAATAGATATTTTAAACATCTAAAATAAAAGAACAAACGCTCTTTTTTGAAAACACGAGACCTTTCTGCATGAGGTTGCTTAGGCGAGATGCGCTGGACAGGCGTATCTTCCCGTCTCCATTCCCTTCCCTAAGACCGCGAAGAAGAACTGGGGGGAATGATTGCATGGTTCTTAACAGTGTTCGAGAACAAAGATGACTTGTTGCTATGGGAGCTTACGTAGCCCCTTCTGTGGGCTTAAAAATGAAAGATTTCTAGGTTTTGAGGCCGGATATATAAAACATGCCTGATATTAATAGCCTTTTAGTTAACCCACATTAACACTCACGGTACAAATTATCATGATATAGGAACAGCCTTCAAATCACCTGCATTTACTAAGGGTTAAATGTATAGATGATCTCTCACTTCAGATAGTGCTTAACTGTGGAAGTGTGAGTGAATCGACTTTTACTAAATCAGCAGTTGGATCTCGTACTGAACCCTTTCTTCTGTAGCCAGTTTGTATCAAGCTGAACAGTGTCATGGTTCTGTGCAGACAACCCCTAGGACAAGGAATGGAAGCAGGCGCTCTTGGACACCCAGATAATATCACTGTAAAGAGTCGTTTAGCGCAAGGCAGGGAGACACAGCCTGCATTTCCAGGCTTTGAGAGAGAATTGCAGGCTCCCCCACCTTGGTCAATATAAACTTTAATGCCTTCTAACACCCTAGAGAAGACCACTAAGCCTCTTAGGAATCCTGTTGTTCTGTTTGGAAGCAAGAATAGGGATTGTTACTTAGTGAGCTGACATTCTAGAAACTTGCTTAGTCTTCACTGTGCGAGTCTCAAAGTTCATCGGAAGCCTGCATTTCAGATTACGTCTGCCAAACCAGCAGGAAAAGCAAGCTGCATAAAGCCAGAGAGCTCTTACTAAGAAGGGAAGAATTCGAATCTTGAGCAAAACTATCTATATTCCTTCCCCTTTGGGTTCCAAACAAATTCTCTGAAACCACTGCAGACCTTTGGGTGGCACCCCCAGCTGAGGGGCAGAGGTGTTGTGAGAAGTGTACAGCACCCCCTCCCTTGGGTAAGGTTGTGAGTCTGTCCCGCTCTGCTCGGACGCTAGCGGGTACAGTACCAATGCTGAGCGCACCCGGAGCCTGACCAACAGAACAAAGACACTTTGTCCTTAACATATTTTAAAATAGAGAACAGTTCTTTGCCAATATTTGCAGTATCTTAGTTGTATTAGATTGGGTGAAAATGGAAAAAACCATGTCCTGTGCACTAATTCTTTGTTTCGAATTCAGCAAGGCCATGGGTCCCAGACATTTTATTCCCCGTGTCTGTTCCTTTACTCGATACTTTTTGAAATTAAGGCTCAGCCTTTCTTGGTCAAAAACATGGCCAGGCCCTCTAGTCATCCCAGAAGGGCCTCTTCAGTCTGGGGCTTCAGACCTGGCAAAGATGGTTACCAGAAGCCCCCCAGTCCATCTCTGGTGGGGGCTTGAGCAGAGTGGAGAGTGAAGGAGGCTGGATTCAAAAACGTGTCTTCTCCAGTGTGACCCCTCCGCACCGCCGTTCCATTGCGTCTCGTCATCCTCTTTCTCGGTGGCTGCTTTTACACCAGACCTCGAGTGGGCTGAGCTCGGGGCCCAGGCACAAGATGCTCTGGACATGCCCCAGCAGCAGGTGCAGGGAGAGGACCGCTAGCTTCTCCCGTCCTCCCGAAAGACACCGCTGTGTCCCCGGGGGGCCGTGGAGGTTCAAGGGTTTCCGCATAGTCTGTTCCAGTCTTGTGCATTTTCTCTGGCGTGTTGTTTTTGCAGTGCAGGGCGAGTCGGTGTGGGTGTTTGAATGCTGCTGTTTGCTGTTTTTTAAAGGCCTTCTAGTCCTCCCATGGGGTTACTGCAGCAGGAATTCTTACCTGTGCTTCAGCCCAGCATACAGACTGCTGACAGGTACCACGTGGAAAACACTGCTCATAGTGTGCCGTCTGTCAACATGTTGTACTGCCCATGGTTTCCAGCTCTCTGTTCCTCAGTGCTCTTTTTCATGCTTTATTTATTTTTTTAATTTGTTCTGCATTCCTTGGCAAACCATCTGGTTGTAATATTGTAACATTTCTTATTTTTTTTCCATAAGTTGCCAATGTTTTTGTGTTCGATTTAAAAATCATTATGGATCTGGAGGAAGAAAAAAAAAAACAAAAGTTATATAAAACTGTGTTAGATTAAGCACACGTTAGGTTAGGAGGCATTAGGTTGTGATTGATTCTCTTTTGATAAAACATAAGGCATTCAGTCATAAATATTTAAGGATGCCAAAGCTCATTTTAAGGAAATTTTTATTCATGGATTTCCATATTAGTGACCAGTGTCGATGTTCTGGTGTAACCGGGCCTTAGCACAGCATTCACTGATTTTCCAGACCTTCCCTTTCTAAACTGAAAATCCTTGGTATGCTGCATTTATTAGCTGATTTCTCCTGTCCTTAAACCACAAAAGCTGACTAATTCTCTTCTTCAGCCACACTCACCAGAGGGATAGAGACTGATAGAAATAGAATGGAGTTGTATTGCTTTATCTGTAGAAACAGTATCATTGAACCATGATTAGCAGGACACAACATTTTATTGTATTTTTACTAGCATGAAGGGAAGAGTTTGCTTTGAGCTTTCAAAGCCCTTTAGCTTGTTGTCTGCAAATACCAGTAACTCTCAGTCGCTCAAGGGTTGGCTCCCATCAGGGGCTGCAGTCTGGGACCCAGAAGAACGGTATCTCAGGACGGCCTACATGGGTGTACGCCCATTCTCAGTGGGCCTCATGGCCTCAGCCTCACTGACACCATGTCCTAGTTACAGAATTAACCAGCCGACTTCACTAGAAACGTCCACAAAGAACTGTGTTTTCTCCCTGGCACTGCTGCTGTTGGCATAGTTCTCTCAAATGCCCGTGGGCATTGCAGGCTGTCCTGGAGTAGCTTTACTAGTTGGCAGAGCCTAGTTTTGTTTTTCCTCCTGTTACATGGCAACTTTTTGACTTCTGTTGTACTTATTTTATACAACAGTACACAAGTTTAAAAAAAAAAAAAAAACAGGAACATTTTAGAGTGGTTTCAACAATTTTGTTTTGGCCCATACATAAAAATCTCATTTGAAATCCCTGTCATTGTGTCTGAGGGAAGTTAGGCAGTCGAGGTGGGGAATGGAGGTGCCTTCTAATGGTCTAAACCTACTGAAGTACTGACCCTGTAGTTAAAACTCCTTTCAACAACCCAGCAAATTTTGCTAGATTTTTCCTTTCTTCAATTTGACATCTTAAGTTTTCTGGGATTTCCTTTGTGAGCTCCTTCTCCACAGCACAGCTTCTGGGTATAGCTAGAACTTTTCTTGTGCTCCCACTGACCCTTCTCCCGAGCACGGGGACCAGCTCTGGGCCCAGCAGGCTTTTGCAGGACACTGGCTATTCTTCAGTGAGTCTGCTTCTCTCTCCCCATCTCTGCCAGACTCGTCTTGGGACCTGCAACTCCTCCAGCTTCTCAAACAGATGTGAGTCTGGATGAGCTCAGCAGAGCTGTCCTGTTCTGGCATCACCGGGAGAGAGACGCACTTGGAAGAAACCCCAGTGGCTGAGCACAAGCCCCTTTCTGAGCCTTCCCGCAGAGCCCCAGGCCCCAACTCGGTGTGGTGACGGGCTCGTTCTGGCTTCCCTCCTCCCTGCTGCTGCCTCTGTGCTCACGCTCGGCTGGCTTGTCCAGACATGAACTGTGTGGCCATGTGGACTGGGCCCAGTTGGCCCAAAGGGACAGAACCATGCACAAGTCAGCACAGGGATGCATAGTGTCAGAGCTGCAAGAGTTCAGAAGCAAAGCAAGTGGCATTTGACCAGACGTTTAGATGCTTAAAATAGCCTTTTATTGAGTGGGAAACACGTCTCTCTAGTTTTATGTCTTTCTGAGAAGGAATGGGCAGTGGGATTGTTTGGTTAGGGCCTTTCTTCCTTTCTGAATTTTTTTACTTATACTTAGATTTCAGTCAGGTTTTACACCTGCCCCAGAAACACTGACCGGGGATGCCGGCACTAACTGTGGTGTCCCCTCTGTTTCCCTGTCGCTGCCCTCAGGCACCACACAGTCACTCGGGGCATCACCAAGGGTGTGAAGGAGGACTTCCGCCTGGCCATGGAGCGCCAGGTGTCACGCTGTGGCGAGAACTTGATGGTCGTGCTGCACAGGTTCTGCATCAACGAGAAGATCTTGCTCCTCCAGACTCTAGCCTGACCGGGGAACCCTTTCCGCCAGAGGAAGCCGTGGGATTTTTTGTGAAGACATAAAGCATTCGTGAATGTTGCCGTTACAACTCTTAGAAAGAAGAAAACCTGAGTTCAACTCCTTGGTTGCTTAAAAATAGTTCCCAAGAGTCTGAGAAGCTATCTCTATTTTTCAGAGTCATTTTTTGTAATTTTTGTAAAACAAAAGAACCTGTTTTGTAAATAAAAATCATCCTAAATTTGGGGCTTTTAAGAATGTATTTCAATTCTTACAAGTTTCTGAACAAGACTTCACTTTATGTAAATGAATATTTTTCATAATCTCAAGGTCTTATTTTCCATAGTTAGGCTTCGGTAGGTATCACGTATCAACATACTTTCACACCTGTCCATGCAGGAAGTTTTAATACTGAAAACCTTCATGCCAGAATGAACTTGAGTGAACTTCCATGAGGGAGCTGTGGGTGCGGGGTGTGGGGGGGGTCTGTGCACCAGCCCAGGGAAGGCGCCTCCTCCCTCCCGCCAAGCCCCAGGTGCCTGGTGGCCTGGCTCCCAGGCCTGGCTCTACCCAGCATCCTACTGCCCTGTGGGGGAACAGGTTAACTCCTCTGTGCCTCAGGCTCAGCCTTGAAACCCAAGAGATGATGGTACTTCCCTCACAGGCTGTGAAGACTGAGTGCCCTCACATGACATCTGTGGAAGGTTGCCTCGTGTGTCCAACTAGGCCAATGTTAGCTCTCAGGTTCGTTTTCTTCTTTTCCTGTCCTGAAATATATCAGATAAACGTCAAACAAATACTTGTTTCTAGGGGCTACTTGAAAAAGAGAAGGCTAAGACGTTAGTTAATTTGCATTAAAAGTTTAGATCTTGGGGCACCTGGGTGACTCAGTGGGTTAAAGCCTCTGCCTTCGGCTCAGGTCATGATCCCAGGGTCTTTGGATCAAGCCCCACATCGGGCTCTCTGCTCAGCAAGGAGCCTGCTTCCTCCTCTCTCTCTGCCTGCCTCTGCCTACTTGTGATCTCCGTCTGTCAAATTTAAAAAAATAATAAATCTTTTAAAAAATTTAAATAAAAGTTTTAGATCTACAGTTGAACCTTGAACAGTGTGGGGGGACTTCTGAGGGCGCCAGCATGCCCCCCACCACTGCACGGTTGAAAATCCACCTATAATGATTCCCCAAAAATGTGTTTACTAATAGCCTCCTGTTGACTGGAAACCTTACTGATAAACTGTTGATTGGCATGTATTTTGTATATTATATGATTTATATACTGTATTCTTACAAAGTAAGAAAATATGTTAAAATCATAAGAAAAATACATTTATAGTACTGTACTATAAAAAAATCTATGTATAAATGGACCCATTCTTTTCAAACCTGTGTTGTTCGAGGGTCAACTGTATTAAAATCAGTAGTTTAAGTAGTAGACAGCTGATCTCAGGAAATATTCCACCTAGCTCATTTTAAAATTATCAACTTTATATGAGTTGATTACAATATATAAACCATTCCGTTATTTTGATCGAGGAGTGTGTTGGCCCCTAAAAGCTTTCAAATTAAACACATTTTTGGTTTTATGCCTTTCTCAGATCAGTATTTGGGAGCAGCATACATCAAAACAGGACTTTCAGACACTAAAATGTGTAGGCACCAGATAAAAAAGAACCAATCACTTTTTTTTTTTTTTTTTTTTTAATTCAGTAGTGCCACTCCTGTGTGAAGAATTGCAGGGGCAATGCCATAGAGTAAAATCGGAAGTCAGACAAAGTTTGCAGACAAGGCAGGGGCAGGGCGGGACTGCTGATCACTGGCCCCTGAGGACCCATCCATGCCCTTTGCACTGAAACGTGACCCAACTCCAGCGCAGCTTCTGGCAGCGTCAGGCCAGGTACCCAGGATGACCCTAGACCCCCTTAAAGTGCCTGCCTGAGAAAGCTGCACGCTCACAGAATCTGATCCGGCCAAAGCATGGCGATGAGCAGATAGGTCCCTGAACCCCCTCTTAGAGCAGTTACTTTTAGAAAGCCGGCAATCATAAATCCTTCCGCTGCCCTTTGAGATATGAAACTACTGCCAGAAAATATTGGAGCAACCCAAGCTGTCTCTGAAGAGTGAATACCCAGAAGAGCCTCGTTCAGGTGGGCACCTTGCGTCAATGTGCCCCACCACCTGCCACCATAAAGATGGGAGAGAAGTGCCAACTCACAAATCCAATGGCCTTGTCACACAGACCAAGCCCATCACATCCCTCCCTGCCTTTCCCTTAGCGCACCCAGCCTTTTTTAAAAGTCTGCAGCCTTTTTTTTCCAGGAAACTGGCTCAGTTCACACCAGACCCCAGTGCAGTCAAGTCTGCCCTCACCCCTTCATCAAAATGGCTGTTTCTCTTTGACACGGGGACAGGCATCACCTGGGGTTGGTTAAACTGACACAAATGGTCTCCTGGGCAAAGCTGTGTCACAGGCAGGATTTAGCCAGATGGAGGGACCAGTCTCCAAGCGAAACGACCTTTGGAGTTAAGTATCAGCAGAAAAACTATTCTGTGTTGAAGTAAATGTGCATGACTACAAACCATCAAAGACAAGAATGAACTGTCATAAAAGGTGGGAAAAGCAAAGACCTGATTTTTTAAGATTTTATTTATTTATTTGACACAGAAGCAGGAAGAGAGAGAGGAGGAAGCAGGCTCCCCGCTGAGCAGAGAGCTCAATCCCCAGGACCCGGGGACCACGACCTGAGCTGAAGGCAGAGGCTTTAACCCACTGAGCCACCCAGGCGCCCCAAGACCTCATGTTCTGTCCAGCTCCAGGAGTCCAGACAATTCCACCAGAACCCAAAATGGTAATGGACACTGTGGGAAGCCCCGCGCTCCACACTGCAGGGAGCAAGGCCGGCTGTCTGCTAGGCTAGCACTTGGGATGGAATTCTACAGAGGAAAGCCAGTGAAATAATGGCATCTTTGGTCAGTGGCAGCGTTCTGACATACAAAATTAGGTGAGGGGTTTATGAGGTCTGAGGCAAGTTATGACATAGGGCAAACTAGGACTTCCATCCACTTTAGATTTGGAGATGCATTTAGCCTAAAAACAAACAAACAAACAAACAAACACCCCACCGTGTTTTTAAACTAATGCCCAACAGATACTGATCACCAAGAGAAAAATGTTGGCTCACTACACTCTGATGAAAACAGATGACACAAATATGCAACTAAAAACAAACACTAGCAATGTGTTCTCCCACCTCATTTCAAAGTTCAAACAAAAGGAGTGTTAAAAATCTCAAAAGCTGAAACTATACCAAAAGATGCACTATTAATAGGGTCATGGATCCCACTGTGTACTGTTTAGTGTTTTCAAAAGCCTACCCCGAATTTTTTACAATTGATAGAGATCTCTACCCAAAAAGGAGTTTGCTATGTGGAGGAACTTTCTCAAAAGTCCATTTGTCTCCCCCATTCATTAGGAAAACAATTACATTAAAAGGACAAATAAAAACTATTATGCTGGAATTTCATTTAAGCTGACGCCCTTTAATACATCCTGGATTATTGCACATTTATAAAAGATGCCCTTTATTGACTAGAGTGAAAAGACAAGAAGTGTAAGGACAACAATTTATTCACTTGATTATGAATAGGAATGAGTAATGGAAGTACCAAAAAATGAATAAACAACATTCAGTTACTACATCCCTACTCTAGAACAGTGTTTTGGGCTTAATCACTTTAAGAACCCAACTCCTAACTTCCATGTCAGACACTCTCCCAACTGTGCCACTTGGACACACTCGTTCCCTCCCAAAGCAGGTCATCAATGTAGCCATGCCATGGGCTCGTCAGTCCATGGTCCCTTGTCACTGCTGGGTCTCATAAGTCAGACAGGAGACTTGTAGCCAGTGAGACACAAGGGGAGGACTGCTGAGAGGCTTCTGGGGAGGGTTTTCTAACGATGTCATGAGATGCACAGATGGGAAGCCCTCTCCTTTGGGTGGGTGTCGCAGTCAAGTGTCTGTAGCTGTCAGCGTGCGCTGGCCTCACAGGCAAGTGAGCTGGAGCCAGCCCACCTCGGGCCTTCCTATGTGAGCCAAGTTTTCCTTAAAACCCAGCTGAATCAGGATTTCCTGGTGCCTAAAGCTCAAAACACCCTGATATATTACTCCCTAATTCAAGAAATGCTTCTGGATAACTCATCTGGAGAGGCCCACGTCAGGCTGACTTGCCAGGACTTGGGATCAATGTGACCATCCACGATGACTTGCTGCAAGAGAAGCACAGCAGCAGGTTTCCTCACCGACTGTCCCCTTACACATTAGCAAAAGCAACATTTTCATGGGGCACTCCGGGCATAGTAATTTTATCAACACTTAAATATTAAAAACAAAAACCACCATTGCTTTGCTTTGTTACATGTTTATTTAGCGCCTGCTAAGTACCAGGCACTGTGTGTGCACCATGAGGAATATATAGATGAACAAGACATAATTCTTGCCCTTAACAAGCTCAGGGACTGGTGCGGGAAATGAGACATGTACACAAGTAACTACATCATACCAGGCAGAAAGCAGTAAATGCCATGAGACTGATCCCAGGAGGTATTAGGAGGGAAAAAATATCACCTTCGTCTGAGAATACAAGATTAGAGAAGGTGTTTCAGAAGTAGGGGGTCTAGAGAAAATTAAGGGGAAAATTAAAGCAGGAAAACCCATTAAAGACAGAAGCAGGAAGGGCTGAGCTGCGGAAGGACGAGCCCAGCTGGCTGGCAAACACGGGGCGGGCGGGGCCCAGGCCTCTTGGGCAGGGCCCGAGCAGGGGGCGGGGCTCGGGCGGATGGGCGGGGCAAGCAACTGGGAGCAGCGGCGGGCTCCGCAGAGGGTGGTTCTCTAACCACACACGCCAGACAAAGCGGTTCCAACTTTGAGGGGAGCTTCTGAAGAGCGATCTTCCCCGAACCGAGCTCTGCTGCATAAAGCTTCACGTGGAGGCATTGGATAGTGACTTCACAGAGAAAGGACTGAGGGAAGCCCGGGCCGGAGTGACGCGGCGCGCGCAGCGAGAAAGCGGGTGTCGGGCGGAAGACAGGAATGACGAAGTATGGCAAAGCGGGCATGGAGGAGGTAAGGTGACAGGTGAGGAGTGTCGCAGCTGGAGACAGAGAAGGAGCCATTCAGGGAGCTGGGAATATCCCGAGGGAAAGTCTGGATTTGGGGAGAGAAGCGGGAAGATGGGGTGCCGGCGTGCTGGCGGGTGTCCAGGGCGGAGCCACCCGCGGGCAGTGACGAGGGGGGCTACGGGTTCGGGGTGGAGGTCCACGGCGGAACGCAGGCCGGAGTCGCCCTACTGTGGTAACGGCGGAGAGACGTGGAGGTGGCCCCGTCGCACCGCGGAAGAGCGGGCCCAAGCACAACCTGTTCCACCTTTTCCTCCATACGGAATTCTCACAGAAAAGTCGTTAAGCATGATGATGCATCATAGAAAAGTGCTGTTTTCAAAATGTCTCCTGTCTTCACTCCGGAAACACTATTTCTTCAGTTTCGTGATTCCACACAGGAAAGTGCCTCCACTGTGGAGGGTCGTTCTGAAAAGATTTACTCCAATGAGGGTCTTGTTTTGTTTGTTTAACTTTTCATTATCACTTATTTTGAAGAGTTCTCTGTAATAAAATTATTTCCTAAGGATTTCAGAAAAGCTACTGATGTATCCCACCTCAGTGAGCCTAAGAGCTGGAAGGAGCCAAAGAGGTCATCCCTGTCTCCCTCATTTCACAGATGAGGGAACATGCGCCCAGAGAGGCCATGGGACTTGCTGGCATCTCACACGGCAAGGATGGCAAAGCTGGCGCCACAAGCAAGGCAGTGTGCTTTTCTCTGCCACACTAGACCCTGGGTGCCAGCCACCATCTAGACGCACAGTGAGAGACAGACAAGTAGGCAGACAGACAGCCAAATAGGTATGTAAGTATTATAACTATAAGCAAGAGTGGCTGGAATAACACATCTATATTTTAACATCCTTTTCCAAGTAGGGAAAAGGAGAGAATCCCTTAAGACAGAAAGGCATTTTTTGGACCCACCAATGCCTTGCAAATCTGAAAAGGAAATTACTGACTTTCCTAAAATACTAAACTGCACTTAACCACAAAAAATATCGGGCCACATCACTACCCATCCCATTCGATAAGACTTCTAGTCAGCCACAGTAGAAATGAAGGTATTCTTGGCTGGCATGTGTGTACCTGGAAAGGCAGTCTACAGGAAAACAAGATAATAAAAATTAGACTTTCAATTGTTTTATCTGTCACAGACACAAAATGCCCATGGCAATTTCCTTTTGAAGAGTTAAATGACAAATCCTTAAAATGAAATTCTAAATTCATCCATTTACATAGAAGATGGAGAAAAAAGACAATTATATTCCAAACATATAAGTCTCAAATATACAGAGTTCTGATAAACAGCCGCATCATAGTAAACCAGCCAGAGCACATGAGCACCTTCCCCAATCACTGGGAAATACACATCCTACTGATTCTATAATTCATGGTTCCCTTTAATAAAGGCTGCTTCAACACTCCCGCAGGCCCACTAGAGTCTGCTAGCAATGCATTTCAGCTGGAGCTGTCAGATTTTCCAAAAAACCTTCTTTTTATAAAGAATGTAGGCAATGAGCACCCAAACTGCAGTGGCGACTATGTTCTGAGTTAGGTGCTCTTTGTGTGACTGATTATCCTGTAGCTTCCACTGAAAGGGGAAGTAGTTCTCAAACACCTCATGGCCAACGTACACCAGAATAGAGTTCATTCCTGGAGAAGAAATACAGAAAATAATATTTTCCTGAGTCACATCTGATCATCTGTTTAATTCTTGAAATTTGACTTTAGTGAAAAAAACAAAATGCACACACTTAATAAATAACGCACTTTTTAAATACTTAAGTATAAGCTAAATCAAATATTAGAAAATATTTATAATGATATAATTCCTGAATACTAAATCTATAAGGAAAGCCAAAATCATTAACTTATCTTTTCTAGGACGGAAACTTGAGGTCAGAAAAATCTGTCAGTGAGTCACTGAAAATGACTGGGTCTAGGGCACCTAGGTGGCTCAGTCAGTTAAGCATCTGACTCTTGGTTTCAGCTCAGGTCATGATCACAGGGTCCTGGGATCAGGCCCCAACGTGGGATCTGTACTCATGGCAGAGACCGCTGGAGATTTTCTCTCTCTCTCCTTCTGCCGCTCTCCACCCTGCATGCATATGCTCTCTCTCTCAAATAAATAATCTTTAAAAAAAGTGATTGCGTCTCTCAGTCTTCAGGCAGATTTGCATCAAAACCATTCCATTTATCTCTTGATACCATTTATCTCCAGTATCTCTTGATATTTCTTATGCATCATCTATAAGGCAGAACATTTATATTCGGAAAGAAGGCATGGTCTCATTGCTGAAGCATTAGAAACTGAATGATATCCCCTGGATTGTTTTTGATGCTCCACAACTCAGGACTGCCTGAAGAAACAAGTGGTACTTGGTTGTGACCCTACAATCTTAACCGATAAAATGGGTGGACTCCTTTGGAACAGGCCAGGCATGTCCTGCATGTGGCCCCAGCGGCTTTCTCCCTCAGTCTGCATCTTGGAAACCTGCCACGAGGGGCCATGGCCTCAGGTCACAGCACTGGGCATGCTCAGCTGTCTCTGGGCCTGCCCACTAGGTCACCATCATCAACTCCGAATTAGAGGTTTACCTGGGTAGAAGAACGGGGTTCCCGTCCACAGTCCTTTCACATCCACAATGGGGTACAGGATAAGCAGGATGAAGAAGGCAAAGGAGCTCAGTGTGGTGACATACGAAACGGACCTACAAGGTGAATGAGGTGTTTCAGGGCTCCTGAGGAACACATCCAGTATCGGCAAGATCAACCCAACATTATTTTCTATACCTACCACAGATTTTTGTTTATTGGAATAAAGCCTTCATTTTCAGAAAATTTCGTCAAAGCAACAGAAATAAGCCCCTATAAAAGGGGGAGAAGGATGTTAGTTTTTAAAAATATTATCTCAAAAAACAATTATGCTTCAAAACTGGAAAATATGTTATTTAATTACTTAGGGAGGCCTGAAAATTGTGTCTAACATTTTATTCTTTTAACTGGAAAGCTATTTTCAAGATGCATAATTAAAAATATTCTCCAAAACAAAAAATCTCCAAAGCATTCTCCTGAGTCAAAGGTAAACAAATAAATAAATTAGAGAGGAAATGTGAAGGATAAAATGAACAGCCCAACTTTCAACTCTCCGTCACTGGGAGATCTGGAAGCAGACCTCTGATAGCTATTACCCTGCTCTTCCTGGTCTGGCTCCCCACTGGAACCCACACCATTTCTTCACGACTCCAGCTGGCCTGTTCGACAGCAAACACTCTTAATTATAAAGACATTTGCCTAAGAAAATAAACCTGAGAGTTCAGGTGTAAAGACATGTTCCTCTCAGCTGTTCTGGTGAAGAATGTAACCCTATGCTGTGGTGGCAGCTGCTGTCCAGTGCTGCTCAACATTTTCTTTCTTCGAAACATGTATAGATAGGATTTTAGTGAGGAATGCCAGTTACTTACTAGAAAACATGACCAGGCAGTAAATCTGATCAGAATGTCTTTGGTCTGATCCTTGTAATACAAGAGTATTTTTCCTGCCTGGAGAAGAAAACACAGATGACCAAGAGAACTGCTTAAGGTATATTCGTGTTTTGTGTTCATCTACATCCTAATCACTCAACAGATAGACTCCTGCTGCTAGATGCGGGGATTACCGAGAGGAATGGAACGTCACCCCTGCCCTTGACGACTGGCCACAGAGGCACGGGGTACTCCTCGGGAAGATGGGAGGAGATGCCAGGGAGGAAGTGCCGTCCGGTTGAGGCTACGAGTGCAAAGCAGGAAGGGCATCTGGGCAGAATGGAACAGCATGCACAGAAACAGGTCAGATGGCTGAAAGAGCACGCGTCCCTGAGCTGCAGGTCACTGAGAAAGGCTAGAGGGTTGGGAAGGTGGGGGGAAGGTGGGTTTGTGGGTCTCACTGGTGAGGCACAGGCTTTCTCCCATGCATAAGAGGGAGCTGAGGAAAGTCACTTCTCCCCCACCCCCCAAAAAAAACAGTAACACGGGACCAGCTCAGACTGGCCTGCTAGACAGCCCAGTTTAGTGGCAGTAAAGAAGAGGCTGGTACTAGAGGCAGAAACAGAAGCAGTACAATCTGGACTTTGCCTCAAATCCCCTGAAATTAGGAATTAATTTCTGAAAAACATCAAAGGATAAGAAAATGTTCGTAATAACTTGTGACTAAAACTAAAATTTATGAATGTTTTCTATGTGCCAGTTCTTAGAATTTCACAGAAATTACTCAGTCCTCTCCACCCATTCCTGAAGTAGATGCTATCAGAGCACAGAGGGATGAACATGCCCGAGGCTACCCAGTTAGAAAGTGGCAGAGAAGAGGCGCCTGGGTGGCTCGGTGGGTTGAGCCGCTGCCTTCGGCTCGGGTCATGATCTCAGGGTCCTGGGATCGAGTCCCACCTCGGGCTCTCTGCTCAGCAGGGAGCCTGCTTCCTCCTCTTTCTCTCTGCTTGCCTCTTTGCCTACTTGTGATCTCTCTCTGTCAAATAAATAAATACATAAAATCTTAAAAAAAAAAAAAAAAGTGGTAGAGCAGGTTCAAGCCCAGACAGTGTGGCCCCAGGTCTCACTCCTAACCCTACCCCAGGCTGCTCTCGGTGGCCTGGATTCATCCCTGCAGATCTGCAGATACCAGAATGAAATGAATATATGTGAAAGTACCCACTGTGAACCGTAGTGTGCTACAGAGGTGAGTATAGAGCAGTATTTCTAAATATGAATCGCCAAAATGTATACGTTTTAGATCCACACTATCCAATATGGTAGCTACTAGCCATATTGGAGACTATTTGAAGTTAAATTTAAATTAATTGAAAAGAAATTTAAAATTTTGTTCCTTGGTCATACTAGCCACATTTCAAGTACTCAAAAGCCACATGGACATGAATATTTTCATCAGAGCCTTCCATCTGCTGCTTTACAGACTTTTCCCTCCCCTGAGATAGCTCTGCTCAAAAAAGAGTTTCAAACACCAATAAGGAGAACTTTAGGGGGGAAAAAATGTAGACTGCTCAGAATTTTTAAAAAATCGCATGTCAGATAAACCAAGAACAACCTGTATTTGACTCTGGTATACAATATGCATAACCTAAAAGCATACAGAGTGGGTACAAAAGAAAGAAATGTGACAGGAAGGAACACAGGGACTTCCCAACACCACCAGCACCCAAACATTTTGCACCCTCCAACAGGGAGACCTTTTACCCAGAAACTGCTATGCCTTCATTCCTAAGATAAGCCATATAAACAATGAGAATTTGGGGGTGAGGTAATATAGGAATTATACCTAATTATTTCCATGTGCTGAATTTTAGCAACTTCTGATTTTGACAATCTGTCACATATAACAGAATTTATTAGACCATAGAAGGTATGCTTCCAATTACTTGTTTTAATTAAACAGTTTTTGAATTAGTGATGAATAATCATGAACTGTCAGAAAAATGTACACCCTAATGAAATGAACAAATACCTGAACGCCTAAAAATGCCATCACAATGGAGTTGATGCTCCCTAAAATTCCCTCTGGATCGTAGGCCACCTGGGTATGATAAAGCACCTTAACAAAACAGAAAAAGAAGGCAGGACTCAGACCACAAAATGCATGCAAACAATTCAGAGATCAAATACAAACTTAAAAACACTCCAGAATTCAATGGTTTTCATTTTTGCTGCAGAAATTCATGGCCAGCTTTTGGGGATTATAGGCAGAATACTTCTGATCATTAAAGTGTGGGGTGTGTGATACCAGAAGGGACCGTAGAGCCCAGGGATGAGCCATGACCCAGAACAGCCACTTCAACTTCAGGGGCCAGTGATTTGATGCATCCCTAACTGGTTCCAAAACTGTCCATAATACCTTCGTCACTGTCAGGTTTATTCCCTTTAGTCAACCCTACTGTAACATCAAAAAGCTGTTTCTGAGACACCTGGAACTGGCTCAGTTGGTTAAGTGGCTGCCTTCGGCTCAGGTCGTAATCTGAGGGTCCTGGGATCAAGCCCTATGTCAGGCTTCCTGCTCAGTGGGGAGCCTGCTTCTCCCTCTCCCTCTGCCCCACCCCACCCCACTCCCTTTGTGCTCTCTCTCAAATAAATAAAATCTTTAAAAAAAAAAAGTCTGTTCCTTCCTAACTTCCTTTACGGCAAATAACATTTTCTGGGGGCACCTGGGTGGTTCAGTCGGTTAAGCATCTGCCTTTGCCTCAGGGTCCTTGGATCATGACCCCCATCCAGCTCCCTGCTCAGCAGAGCCTGCTTCTCCCTCTCCCTCTGCCTGCTGCTCTGCCTACTTGTGCTCTCTTTCTCTCAAGTAAATAAATAAAATCTTTAAAAAAAATTTTTTAAATATATATCTGTATTATTTTATTATAAAACAAGCATCCATGTAGAAACTGCAGAAATTTGGAAACAGTGCAATGGATGCCACAGTGCATCCCTCAGATATCCCCCTGCCCATGCCTCTTAGGACTGAAGTATTCATTCCCTAAGCTAGTAGAAATATCACTGGTCAAAAGCTCTCAGCCAAGTCCCTTTTCTGGATCTGTCCTTGACTGAAGATAGCTGTCTCTCCAAGAGCCAAACTCCCTTGCTGAGGGTGGTCCACATCCAATGGCCCGATCCCTGACTCCCAATTCAGAACCACTCTAAAGCACCAGTCTAGGCCCCCAGGAGATTAGCTAAGGTTTTGTGTAACTACCAGCCAGTCCAACGTCCCCTTCTGCCCGTTCCTGCTTCCTCTGATCCTGAGCAGGGGCTGATTCCAAAAGGATGACCTGAAAGCTTCCTACACACCAATCTGGGCCTCAGAGTCTGCTGCCAGGAAGTCTGAGCTGAGCCACCACATGCCTGATCCACTGCATCTGCACTTTTTTTTTTTTTTTGAAGATTTTATTTATTTATTTGACAGAAATCACAAGTAGGCAGAGAAGCAGGCAGAGAGAGAGAGGAGAAAGCAGGCTCCCTGCTGAGCAGAGAGCCTGATGTGGGGCTTGATCGCAGGACCCTGGCATGCTGACCTGAGCCGAAGGCAGAGGCTTAACACACTGAGCCACCCAGGCACCCCACATCTGCACTTTCAAATCCAAAGTTACTGAGATACACAGCCCCATAATAAACATTCCATTTCCTAAATCAGTGAACTTTTCAAATAAAAATTAGTTCTCATGATAGTTTGTTAAATGGACAGAGTCTCCAGTTGGCCAGTCCTTTCTGTTTTCCTTCACTTCAGAGCTCCCAAGGGTCTCGCTAAAAGTGCAAGGTCGTCTCACTCACGGCGGAAGAAGGATGCTGGTAAATGTGGTCATCTCCCAAAAGCAGGCGGTCAATGTAGCCAGCAGCTCCTCCAGTGCAATTTGGATACTTCCCCAAATCTCCAATACCACCAGGGCCGAGATAACCACTGGGAAAGTGAAAACATGTACTTAATGAACAAGACTTCAGTGGGAATTAAGGCTTATCCTGGCAACAGTCAGAGCCCAACAAGAAGCTTCAAACACAGAGACCCCTTGGCACCACGCACTCCTCACAGATGCTCTTCTGACTTGACTACTCCCCACAAGCTAAGGCGGGCAGCCCAACTTCCCTTCAAACAGACCCCGAAAAAGCCTCATGGAGACAGTCCTCTGGACATACACCAAACTCCTCTCCCAATACACATGATGCCTCAAAAAAGAAGAAAGAGAGAAAGCAAGTTCCTCTTCCTCCGGAAATCTGCAAGTTCTCACCCCAGAAGCTCTGACTTGGCAGAAAAGGACATGCAAAAAGGGATTACCTACATGGGCTCACTTACGTAGGACATCCAGGAACAGGCAAGAAGAATGTCAAAGCCAGCCAAATGCTTTCCAGCATTAGAATGAAGAGCCACTGGGGCCAGCTGAAGATGATGTCTCGAAGGGAAAAGCAGCTTCTCTCCTGAGTGAGGAGTTATTAAAAAAACAAAAATGAACTACATGTAAGTAGAAGAGGAAAAAATAAGCAGTAAACATATTTGGGAAATTCCTGGTGATTCTTCTGTTGGCCTGTATGGTAGTAATACAAAAACAGATGCATGTTTATTTCATATACATTATGTGGTCTACCTGCCCCTCTCCATGAATATAGTAAAACATTAGTTAAGAAGAAATCACTGGATGGGACACCAGGATGGCTCAGTCAGTTAAGTGCCCAACTCTTGATTTCGGCTCAGGTAAGATCAAGCCCTGCATCCAGCTCTGCGCTCAGCATGGAGTCTGTTTGGGATTCGCTTTCTCCCTCTCCCTCCACCCCTCCCCTACTCATGCTCACTCTCTAAATAAATAAATAAAATCTTAAAAAAAAATTAACTGGACAATTCTACTCTTACATCCAAGAGAACTGAAAACAGATGTTCACACAAAAACTTATATACAAATATACATAGAATCTTTATTCATACTTGCCAAAGAATGGAAATAAGTCAAATGCCTATCAATTGATGAATGTATCAAGAAAGTAGTACATTCATAAAATGAAGTATTATTCAGCAATAAAAAGGAATAAAGCACCAATACACAGTCCTTGAAAAATATGCTAAGTGAAAGAAACCAAACCACAAGGCACATGTTATATAATTCCATTTATATGAAATGTCCAAAACAGGTAAATCTACAGAGACAGAAAGTGGAGGAGGGGTTGCCTGGGGCTGGGAGAGTCACGAGGAACGGCAAGTGGCTGGTAGTGAGTACAGGGTTTCTTGTGAGGTAAAGAAAACGTTCTAGAATTGGGTAATGGTGATTACTGCACAACTCTGTGAATATACTAAGTATCACTGAATTACACACTTCAAACTGGTGAGTTTTATGGTATGTGAAATATACCTCAATAAAGCTGCCATTTAAAAATCTATTTTAAAAACCACATTTTAAGAAAGGAAAATGAAATTTAAACTTTTGGAGCTGTCCTGACTGAAGGAAAGAGTACAGCCTACCTATCCCTGGTATCTCACCCAAACCCTCGCTCCATTGTCGGGGTGGCGGATGAACCTCCACAGACTAACCAAGCCCACATTCATGTCTCATCTCACTTCGTCTCAAGAAAATCCACAGCAGAGGGTACACAAACAATGACCTAGCAGGGAGAGCAGGTAAATGAATAATGATCCAATACACTCCAAGGATATATGACCAAGCAATCATTACAGGAAGAGCCAAGAAAATCAGTTTAGTAATGAATTTGCTAGTCACATATACGGAAAGGAGCCAGAAAACAAATACGGCTTTATTAATTTATTAAGAAGGACCCCAAGTAGAAGAATTTAAGCATTTCTTCCTGAATATTTGTCTCTACTATGGGAAAAAAGCTCCACCTGCGGTATCTCAACAGAGTAATTTATAGTAAGATAGAAAGCAATCGTGAAAGAAGTGAGGCTCTCATACTTCCCACAAAAAAGAAATATGAAGTAGTCAAGACTGCCAAGGATAATACTGTCATTCTCCTCTACCCTACTCTGGCATTCATCTAAGATGAATCTTCACAGCATCCATATAGACACTGAAATGTTTTGTGAGTTTTCTAAATATCCTGTACTATGACGAAATGGAAAAACTGGCAGTAATGCCCCCAAAGACTGAACTAGTGAACTAGCTGATGGTGATATTATTTAATGCCATCAAAATGCATTTGATTACTGGGAACTTAAAAATGTATTAAGAGGGTAGATCTAATGGTATGTGTTTTTTTTCCCCACAACAGAGAAAAAGGATTGATGTAAAGACTAAAGGAAAATAACTAATTGAAGAAAAAAAGATGCACTTGACTAATAGAGTTAAGGAGTCTACTGAGATACACTACTCTGCCCAGAACTAAAGAAAATTCTGAAAATCATACAGTGATTCCCACCATCCCCCCCGACCCTATGTTTAAAAGTAGGATTTCTTACCGAGGCACAACTTTCAGGCACAGGTTTAGCAAAGATGAGCTCTAACACAGCAACTACAAAGTAGGTCACCCCCAGCCTCTGGAGCACACCAGGAATTCGTACCTTATCCCAAGACACTGCAAAAGGCACAAATTTGGTGAAGTGTTAGCCAGCATTCCTCTTCCTGCCCTAGACAACATTACTCTTCTCTAGAGGGGGGAGCATATCTCTATTGCACTTAAGTTGTTGTCTAGGCCTTTGGAGATAGGAATGCATAGGGGACTTGGCTCAAACTCATAGCAGGAAGTGGCCAGCTGAGACACAGGGAAAAGAACACGAGTTCAGGTGCCTAGGTGGCTGAGTTGGTTGGGCAACTGCCTTCGGCTCAGGTCATGATCCAGGAGTCCCCGGATCAAGTCCCACATAGGGCTCCCAGCTCCATGGGGAGTCTGCTTCTCCCTCTGACCTTCTCCCCTCTCATGCTCTCTCTCACTCTCTCTCTCAAATAAATAAATAAAATCTTAAAAAAACAAAACAAAACAAAAAACGCATGTTTATTCAGTATGAGATAAAGCAAGGACTACCTGAAGTTCCTCTCCTAGCCCTTTATCATTCTGGGTATGGATTCAGTCAACTCCCACATCCACCAGCAACTTGCAGAGCCAGCACAGGCCACCAACAGACTCTCCCTGTCTTATAGGCTACATGGCTACATCACTGGAAGAATGGGACCATGTAATGAATCCTACAATATATTCTCCTGGGAGCAGTAGCTCATTTTTTTGAGATGCATCGAGTCAACTATTCAATGATACCTTCCCTTCTGACCCCAACTGGAAGTGACCTCTATCTCCCCCTAATGGCTACTCTTAGTGCTTCTTGTCCATGGGGACAATCTGGCTACTGTCCAGATAACTGTGTCCCGTTTTGCTAATGCCACTGTACGCCCCTTGGACACAGCTAACTATTGCTTGCCTTCCCTGACCCTGATGCACGTCCCAAGCACGGGGTATGCGTCCTTCCCTCGGCCTTCCCATCTCACTCACTGCTAAAGCAATAACAGAGATATTCCTTTCCAGCAACCCAGCGGGCATACATGTGATGACAAAGGTGGATTCTTGAATTACCAATCTCCTTATTATGGAAGTCGATGAATCCAAAGTGGCAGGAAGGCAGGGTCCAGAACAAGGTGATCTGATCTGGCCCTACTACTCTGTTCCTGCCTCAGAAGACCCACAGAAAGCACTTCAATCTCTCTAGGAGAAGGGTCTGAGTGGTCTTAGAAGGGTCTGAGTGGTCTTAGAAGCTCTTCCCAGGTCTGAAGTCCAAAGACAGTAACAATAATGCCCGAAGTTATACAAGCAGGTATATACTTTTCCAACAACTGTTCTTTTTGCGGGAATCTGAGATGGAAGAACTATATTTCTTTTAAATTATGACATGTAGCTTCCACATTTCAACCACAATATATACTAACAAGAGGTGAAAAAATACTTACATGGACCAAGGCAATAATTGGGGTTCACAATGACCACTCCTATACAGATTAACAGGAAACTCCTCCATGCAATTTTCCCTAGCAATCTGAATTTTGAACATCCTCGCTGCAGTATCGAAGTCATTGATAGAAAAACTGAAGATCCCATAATAAATACAAACCTAGAAAAAAAGACAGCTATAAAGAGGTGATCATTTCTAGGGTGGCTTTTTTTTTTTGGTCTATATATCATTAATATTTTGTAATCTACTACATAAAAGAAGTGATAGATTATTTTTCTAAAGTAGCCAATTACGAAAGTAACACTGGAGGAAGAATCAGAACAAAACCATTTTGGACTATAAGGTTTGTGCACCATCAAGTCATATCCTATAACGAAAATTCTTCAGGGCTGAGTACAATCCAAGGACAAAGTCTCCCATTTATTATTAAAGAGAAACAATAAGAGACTCTTAATCTCACAAAACAAACTGAGGGTTGCAGGGCGGGGGTGTAGGGAGAGGGTGGCTGGGGAGGGTATGTGCTATGGTGAGTGCTGTGAAGTGTATAAACCTGGCGATTCACAGATCTTTACCCCTGGGGCTAATAACACATTATATGTTAATTAAAAATTTTTTAAATTAAATTAAATTTTAAAAAGAGAGAGAGAAACAATGATGAAGATGCTAGAATTGAAACAACTAGACATTCATGACCACACCCTCAAAGTCCCTGAGAAACAAACATACATCAATCATTCCTATATTCACTCTTTCTCCTGAAAGAAAAATGAAAGCTATTTCTTTTTCAAATTTTGTCTGAGCCACATACCTCTTTTCTTGCCTTTTACTAAATTAATTCTTTTTAAAAAAAAAAAAGTCAGAATAGCAATCTTTCCAATGATTGAGCATGAGGGCTAACAGAGGTGAGAATCTGCCCTTGCCACATTTCTTGATATCCCCTGGCTTCCCTTCTTGGGGTCACCTAATTGGATAAAAAGTGTCGAGTAACAGAAATAAGAACGCATTTCCTACAGGGAATCTCATAAAGAATGTACATAAATGGGAACTCTGGGTGGTTCAGTCCATTAAGCATCTGCCTTCAGCTCAATTCATGATCCCAGTTTCCTGGGATCGAACCAAGCATTGGGCTCCCTGCTCAGCAGGGAGTCTGTGTCTCCCTCTGCCTTTGCACCTTGTTCATGCACGCGCGCTCTCTAATAAATAAAATCTTTTAAAAAAAAAAAGTACATAAATAATTACCAAGTCTTCAGGCATGTAAAACTTCCTCAAACCCAAAACCACCTCAAGCAAGAATCGCAGCTCTTCCTCAAGAAACCCTGAATTCATATTGTGATGAAACACAAGGGACCAAAAACATAAACCAATAGCTAGTACTACTTCCTACAAATGGGACAAAGTCACTCAAAGCGTCAGAGGCAATGACACAAATCCCACACTATACAGGAAGTCAGGGTCCCTTAACAAGGTGAACAAGTCACAGATGATCAGAGACAGAGTGGATCATTCCTGTATTACTTTAAATTTTAATTTAATACTATCATTGCCCTGTTACATACTTATCAGAATTTCCTGATGCCAATATACTATAATTTCTTTTAGGAAATATGATTTTTATACTTATTTTCAGGATTAGTGGGATTTAATCACATATTCAGAATTTATGATTTCCTATAAGATCCCAAGATGTATATACCATATCTATAAGAACAAAATGTTCCCTGTGAAATCATTCATCTTTTATATGCAGGTTTTAGATACACCCTCTTACCAAGCATATGAACTATCCAGTAACATAACTTTTGGAAGGACCTGTGAGTAACACAGGCCTGTGGCCCAAAACTCAAGGATGGTCTCAGAGAAAGGCTCCAGCATGAGCTGGACACTTGGATGACCTAGGGAAGACCTGGTGGTAGACTGCAACTCACCATGGGAATACGAGGTCAGCCACCGTCAGTCCTAGAAAATAACACAAGCACAAGAGTAAGGAAAAAGACTCTAGAATGTAATATTTCCTAAAACGAATGGCTCCATTATATACTGCTATATATGGAAAGTAAACTCACACTGAGAGTTTACAGGAAAACACTGTGAAGTAACATACAGACACTCCTTGGGGACCCGGATCCAGTCACCAGGCCTGGTACATTTCCTAAGAACATGACTGAGCAGGGGAAAACCAGAGTAGAAGTCTGTGGACAAGTCTGTTATCTTTAAGCTGTGTTATTCAAAATCCATTCTTAAACCAACTACTGAGCCAGATTCACAACCATTACTCAACACCGCTCAGACCAATCTGAGTTCAATGGCACCCTGAGGGGGACCATGAGTCTTAGAAGGTAGAACTCCCGTGTGGCTGTAATAAAAAGTGTATCTAGATGACAAGAATCATTTACAACTAAATTCTTAACAGCTTCTGCAGAGTCCGTTAGCCCTGCAGCAGAGTCTTGGCCATCCACTGTTATCACAGTGAAGCATTACAAAGCCACTGCACACAAAAGCAAGAACAAAACAAAAGGGTTAACAGCATCATCTAAAGGTCTGGGGGCAGGAGATCAGCACTCAGAGGAGGCTGGTGGGGCCTTGCCTCTGAGCTCCTAAGGGGATGGTGAGAGGCTCTCATGTCCACACTTCTCTGAAGGGGTCCTACACAAACAATACCACTTTTAGGAAATATCTTACCATTCCAACTTGAGTGTTTGAAGTACCAGTATTTTCCTCCTCCATAATTGACGAAGACCATGAGGATGAGAGCTATCCTGTAAAGCAGCAAAGAGCACAGTTTCAGGGCTTGCCCATGTGACAGGGAATGGCCCAACTGCAAGAGACACACTTATACTCACAGGGGCAGTCACAACACAGATACACTTAAAGAGCAGGAAACTATTATTTCTAATTACTACAATTTGGGCCCTACACAAAGCCCTTCTGTTGCCAACATTTCCAACCTGATTTTTTTTTTTAACTAGGCTCCATGTGGGGCTCGAACTCATGACCCTGATCAAGACCTGAGCTGAGATCAAGAGTCAGACACTCAGGTGATTAAGCCACGGAGGCACCCCTCCAACATGATTTCTTAAGAGAAAATTACACTGACACTGAACTGTGTAACTTGAAAACAAAGCAGAACATTTCCCATCACTCCGCTCTGTGTTGCAGGTTTAAAGAACTGTAGTAGAAGGCATAGTCATTAGAGCTGAAGGCTCGAATCATGGGCCCTCAACTCTTATTAGGGCAAAACTCTCATCAGTTACCTCAGTGTGCTCCTCTATAAGACAGGGAACATACCCACAGGGACCCCTGGAACCACCGAGGAAAATGATGTGTATCATGGCGCCTAACCAGCGCTTGGCACATTTTAGGCACTTAACAAATGTTAGTTCCTATCTACCAGCTAACATCTCATCTCCAAAAGTGGCAATGAGAATCAAAAAAAAGAGGAATAGGGGCTCTTGGGTGGCTGTTGGTTAAGCTTCTGACTCTTGCAGAGAGTCATGATTTCAGGGTTTGAGATCGAACCCCACATTGGGCTTCATGGAGGGCGTGGAGTCTAAGATTCTCTCTCTCCCTCTGCCTCTCTCCCTGCCTTTCTTCTAAAAAAAAAGAGAGAGGAATATGATAAAACAGACTCTAAATATGCTACTGTTTAATGCTGATTCTGTAAGATACTGAAGAATGAAGACTTGAGTGTGTCACTGAGGTTATCCGTGGGGACTCTGGAGCCAAACTCCTGGAGTCGGATCCCAGCCATCCCACATCATCCCCAAGTGACCTCAGACATGTTACTTAACTCTGTGGCCCAGTCTCTTCACCTGTATGTGTTCACATTTTAAAAGGACATGCCTCACGGGATTGTGAAGAGATTGAATAAACTACAACAAGTAAGAACAGTACCTGGCAGAGGGTGAGAATTCAAGAATCCTTTGCAGTGGTTTTAATTCTTATTACTGCCTGGCTTCCAACATGCACCCCAGAGCACTCAGTGTCTGAGGAGGCTGGGACAGAATTGTAATTATCACCAGAGTTTCAAAGCCCTCCATAAGGGGCACATGGTGGCTCAGTCAGTTAAGTGTCTGCCTTTGGCTCAAGACATGATCCCAAGGTCCTGGAATCAAGCCCCACAGGGTCTGTTTCCTCAATCAGTGAGGAGTCTGCTTCTCCTACTCTTTCTCCTCTATCTCCTACTCTCTCTATCAAATAAATAATCTTAATAAAAAAAAAAAAAGAAAAAGAAAAGAAAGCCCTCCATGGGTAGAAATGGAAGACCTAACACCTACATGTTTATTTTCAGCTATATGGTTTTAAACTTTATTTCCAGAGTTGGGTCCTGGCCCTCACACTTCTACCCAAACTCTAAAATAACAAGTTGCTGCAGGACGCTGGATTTGCCTCCCAGAAGGCTTGATATTCAAGCTGTTTTGCTAGCAGTGGGGAAGGGCCGGGGCTGGCGCACGCTGGTGTTTCATTTGTCTGATGGGACAGGGGGGTGCAGATGGACATGCCACGGCCTGCCCACATGACCTTTAACTCAGCAGAATCTCTGTACTAGCGCAAACTCGCCCTTGATTCTTCTCCAGCAACTTTATACTTGCTATCATGACAGTTTTTGAGTAAAGAGAGGCCACTGATTTTATTCTCACAGCAAGAAGTCCTGCCTATCCTACGAAGTAAAAGATATGTAAAATAGTTAAAAGCGTGTTTATGTGTAAACATGTAATTCTAGACTGCCTGTGCCCACCATGCCCCATGGAAGCCCCACATACCCCCTGAATGTGTCTACACAGCGGAGGCGTGTTGTTGCGGCGGCCGGACGCCATGCTTCCGGTTGAGCATCGTCACCGATGGAGGCTGCCCTGCTTGGAGACCCCAGCTCCTTCAGAAAAATGGGGAGAGAAACATGCCAGTTGATAATACTAGTGAGTTAATTTCAGTTTTCTGGTTTTTTAGGAAAGAAATTAACAGATGGGAGAGCTAAAAACCATTGTCTGGAACAATCCTTTAATTTGCTTTTGTAAAGGTCCCACCCAGAGGTTTAGTTTTTCACAGTTGATTTCTGTGCTGTCTGCCAAGCCATGCTGATGAACCACCACAAAGACCAGGTCCGTAAGTGCATTTGGTACAAGAGGACAAGCAAATATGCCCATTTATGGACATATCTATGTCCATAATGAATTTATTAAAATAAGTAATATATTTAATTACCACAGGAAGCCATCTATTTTTAATTTCATATTGATGGCTCTATTGTTTTTATCTTAATATTCTCTATTTAACTGGATCGATTCAACAGTGCAGCCTGCAGAGAGAAAAATGTCTCCACATCATGCATATAATGCAACCCAAAGTTCCAGCTTCACTAGGAAAGAAAAGGGGATGGTGCTCTTCACCAGAGCTGCAGATAAGGCGGCCTGCTCTTTATGAAGGCTACAGAACACATGACTGACCTGGCCTTCCCCAATATAAATAAGATTAATTAAGCCAGATAATAAAGATTATTAAATAGGGAATTATAAATTCCAAATAGAGAAAACCACCACACGTGTTGCATTCTAATAACTCACAGAATTGATGAGGTGATCAGTTTCCCGGGAATTTATTGCTTTAGAAATCCAATTATGAAAGTCGTCTAAACTGTAAATAAATAAAAAGTTCAGTTAATTTATTTTATTTGGCAGAATTTTCAAAATGATTAGGTACTGTACTGAAAAAAATTCATTAAGTTCATACTCTATACAAGTCAAAGAATTAAACATTTTAAGGTGTCTTTAAGTGTGGTGGGTCTTACTTCATCCACACTGCCACCCCTCACCCCCTTGCCTGCCTTAGATGGACTATTTTAAAGAATCCCAAACATGGTATCACTTAATCCATAAATACTGCAGTTTGTAGATCTAAAAAATAAACAACCCCTCTTTTTTTTAAGAGAACTGCAATTCCATTATTCAGTCTTAAAATATTATCAATAATTCCTTAGTTTTATTATCAATAATTTTATTATCAGTAATTCTTATCACAAAAGAGCCAGTTCAATTTCAGTCTCATAAGTTTTTTTCTCCAGCTTAATTATTCAAATCAGCCTCTAAATATGACCCACTTATCTAAGGCATATATTCTTATTTTTTCTCTTTATTCCCCACAACTCACTCCTATTTCTACTTTATTCAGCACTGGTAACATCACCATCACATGAAAACTATTAAAATCAAGACATAAGAAGGGCGAAAGGAGAAGGTAAAATATTTAAAAATTAAAATTTTTGAAACGCGCTTGATTTCCTTTTCCATGCTTGTCCTCCCAATGAAAGGAGAGAGAGAACCGGTATTCTTACTACCAACTCAGATTTTGCTCTGTTTCCTCCGACACACCCAAACATTCCTGGACTTCCAGGGGCCCGCTGGAAAGTGCTGGGGCAAGGGACAAGAGACTCCTGCTTTGCCATCAGGAGTCTGATGGCTGAAGAGGTGAACCACAAGCTACGAGGAGTTTCAATTCCACAGTGGAATGAGGTGGGGTTTGTTCCCTTTCCAAGAGCTCAAGATCAGCTACCAATTACTTTAAAAAGTGATGCCAAAGATCCATTCATATTAAAGGGACCAAATGAAAACATTAATAAACTGGAGTAGTATCTGCATCTTACCAAAAGACTGACAATATCTTAATTCAAACAAACAATTCTGCCCCTAAAAAGCAGTCAAGTTAAAAATCTGCTTCTGAGCAAGAAGTAGTCCTTTTACCCTTACAGACCCTTGTATTTCTAGGATGCACAAAGGAAGAGAGTCAAGAGTATCTGAACTACCCCAAGCTGCTAGGTTTCCTCAAGGCAGCAGATTTGAAATACTAGGTTTTCTCTCTTCCAGTATGAATATGGTCTGAACACCCATACAGTCAGAATACAGTCTGAACACCCATAAATAAAATCTTGTGATCCTTCCTGACCCTAACAGGCTGAGCATGTGAAAATTCCATCAATCTTACTTCTTTAAAAATACGAAAAAACTTTCCTTTCAAAGGTGACCTGCCAGCCTGTATCTATGTGACTTTCCTTTTCTTTCCCAGTCTATTCACTCACTTTCACTCTCTTATCTCGTGTGGACTCGCTGTTAGCCAGGCAGACAGAGAAGGAACCCCTCGCCAAGCTGCCAGTCTCAAGCAGGGAAAAGCGAGTCCACGCCAAGGTCTGGAGATCCAGCACCCCAGCCTCCATCTCTGCAGCCTGATGCCCAGAGGGCAGGAGCTGGAAAGCTGGACCAGAGGGGTGGCCTCAGGGCTCAGGGTAGGACAGGAGAAGTGTAAGGCAGCATCTGCCTCCTGAGATCAGCCCAGGCCACCTCCCACTCACTACCAAAGCAGGCTGTGAGATCCTTTGGGGAATAATGACTCGAGCATTTTCTTCTCTCTTTTCAGACATCTGGGAGGACTGAAGGCAAAGATCCATTCGAACTAGGTTATCATGACCCTGAAGTCAGGGACCACCTGTTATAATACATTGATCCCTCATACCCCAGGCTGGACTGTGCATGGTGGACCCAGTTAAGTATTCATTTAATCAAAGGTCACTGAAAGGACCAAACTAGCCTTCCTGAATTTATTTTTTTCTATATTCTACCTCCCCCAACTGTGCCCTCCCCTAACATTTGCTCACCTCAACAAAAACCTCAGAAAGGATACTGCAATGATGAGTGCCACACCAATAAGGAACGCGATACACACAGCTATAAAAAAAATCAAAGAAAACACCATATCACCAAAGTGTCATCCTAAGCATGGAAGCTGTCAAGTCATTAAGTTTAATCTACAAATTAAAAAATACAAACAAAACAAGGGAAAAGCCTATATTCTTCTGCTAACTTTCCTAAAAACAATTGAGAACATTCATCATTAGAGGAGCACTCATTTTCATTATGAAAAATATCAAACATAAACAAAAGAACATATTATTGAGACAAAAGAACTTATTATTATTGCATAATAAACCCACAAACACCCATTACCCAGATTCTAGAATTATCAAGATACTGTCACTCTTGCTTCATCTGTTGCTACTTTGCCTCTGGTTTTTTGCTGGAAGTATTTTTAAGCAAATCACAGACATGACATCATTTCCTCCGTCCACCTTCAGTACGTAGCTCTAAAGCACAGGCCTCACAGAAGGCGTGTTGGCATCATGCAACCCCTGACGTGGCCCACTGAGGAGGCTTCTGGAGACATCTATGGAAAATGCATGCCTTCTACCTAGCTGAGAGAAAACAGCAAGCAAGTGCAAATAACAAAATTACTTTGGCCAGTCCTCTTTATATGGCCAGTCCTCTTCCAAAGTGTCAAGGTCAAAAAAGACAAAGAAAGGCTGCAGAAACCTAACAACTAAAAGGACTGTGGGATCCTGGACTGCATTCTGGACCAAAAAATGGGCCTTGAAGGAACAACGGGAGAAATCTGAAAAGTCTTCATCAGTTAACAGCACTATATTAATGTTAGTGTCTGATTTCAAGCATTATATATGGGTAACTATACTATGTACTGTACTATGATTATATAGTTTAGGGCTTTAGGGTTACAGTTAGGGTTAGGGTTAGGGCTGGGAAAAGGGTTTATGGGAATGCTTTTTTCCCATGTTTCTTGTAAGTCTAAAATCATTTCAAAATTAAAAGATTCTTATGGCACCTGGGTGGCTCAGTCGTTAAGCATCTGCCTTCGGCTCAAGTCATGGTCCCAGGGTCCTGGGATCAAGCCCCACATCAGGCTCCCTGCTCAACAGGAGAGTCTGCTTCTCCCTCTCCCATTCCCCCTGCTTGTGTTCCCTCTCTCGCTATGTCTCTCTCTGTCAAATAAATAAATAAAACCTTAAAAAAAAATTTAAAGATTCTTAAAAATGGAACTTTTGCTATATATGTATTTACATCCACCATATCATTAACAACTCCTCTCTAACAGAGTCCATATTTCAATTTTTCTAATTATTTCAAAAATGCTATTTGTGGGGCACCTGGGTGGCTCAGTGGGTTAAAGGCTCTGCCTTCGGCTCAGGTCATGATCCCAGGGTCCTGGGATCGAGCCCCGCATGGGGCTCTCTGCTCAGCGGGGAGCCTGCTTCCTCCTCTCTCTGCCTGCCTCTCTGCCTACTTGTGTTCTCTGCCTGTCAAATAAATAAATAAAATCTTTTTTAAAAAATGCTATTTGTAGTTAGTGTGTTCAGGTCAGGATACAAACAAGGTTCACATTTTCTATTTGCTCATTATGTCTCTTTAGTTGTGTTTAGACAAAAGCAGACATTGACTTGCTCGAAACAAGTTATCTATGAGGATATCTCATGTTCTAGATCTGTCGGTCTTCCTCATGGTGTCACTGAACTTGTTCTATCCTAATCCAATGTTCTGCATATGGGCAATTAGCTGTAGAGGCTTGACTAACAAAGTTCAATTTTTGGGGGGAAGAATGCTTCACAGATGGTGCTGTGTCTTTCCCACTCCCCACATCAGGCGCACCTGGGGTGGATGACCACATGTCCAATACCCATATTCAGATGGGGAAAGCCTGGCCCTCCTTTCCCAGTTCCTCTTTCAAACAATGGTATCATCCACTCACAATTTTCGTCTACATCAATTCCTTCATTAAGGGTTACAAAATAGTGTGCCATTCTGCCACATGTAGTAGCTAGAATTATTCCTTGAAGAATTCACCCTCAACATCTCAGACTACTTAGCTATCCTAAAATACAATTAAAATAGGAAACACAGGGACGCCTGGGTGGCTCAGTTGGTTAAGCAGCTACCTTCGGCTCAGGTCATGATCCCGGCATCCTGGGATCGAGTCCCGCATCAGGCTTCTTGCTCGGTGGGGAGCCTGCTTCTCCCTCTGCCTCTGCCTGCCATTCTGTCTGCCTGTGCTCGCTCTCTTCCCCTCTCTCTCTCTGATAAATAAATAAAATTTAAAAAAAAAAAAAAAAAAAGGAAACGCAGGATAAATGCTTAGATCCTCCCTTTCAATTAATGATTTTAAGTCACTCTGGTTATCCGGTGTCCTTGTTACCTCCAAAGGCAACCGAAATATTGCCTTTGTTTAGGCAAGTGGCTCTGCTCTTTTAAGTTTCAGAAGGGACTCACTGTTTTTTGTAGATTCAATGTGTTTCCATCCATTACATTCATTAGTCTTTCAAATGCTTGAGCTGGCTCATATTGGCCCTTTCATGTTGGTTCTTCCATTCTTTTGACATGACCCTATGGTCTTCAAAAGCTTCGCTATGCACAGTATTTATTAATGCCACAGGGATTGTCTAATGGGGGACTCAGATCAACAGATCTTCTTTTTCTTTTTTAAGATTTTATTTATTTGAAAGCAAGAGGAAGCACAAGCAGCAAGGGACGGGTAGAGGGAGAAGGAGAAGCAGACGCCCCACTGACCAGGAAGCCTGATGTGGGGCTTGATTCCAGGACACCAGGATCATGACCTGAGCTGAAAAACTGACAGATTTTCTTCAGTGGAGTTATGAGAGAATAAATAGTCCCTCCTTAATCTCAGGGACTTCTGAACTGTCCCTATGAGACCCATACAAGAAATACTGTGCCCTCTATCCTAAAATGAGGAAAGATACTTGACAGTCATTTGCCCTATTTCTAGTTTCTTTCTATTGCACTAACTTTTTTTTGGCTTATTTATGCTTCATCATTACACTAGAGAACATCTATGAGAAGATGTTGATCATATAATTTTCTTATATATCACATAATTTTTTTGGTATACACCCATGAAAAAATCAATACATTTAAATATACCACAACTAAATAAGATAGATAACCTTTAATCCAAATTTTAAAGTACACAGAGTGTTGCAAAAAGTATTCAAAAACTAAAACCTGTAAAACACAAATTAAAAAAAAAAATCAACAAAGAGCCTATACGTACGAAGGTTACTGTCGACTGGCTTCTTGTTGACAACTATGTCACAAGCAATTTCACCAACTCCATTATGGGCATGCTTTACCACGAGTGAATAATTTCCAAATTCTCCAAATTTATATTCCAGCCTATGAAGTTGTGGTAAAATTAAGAAAAATGGTTAGAGCAGGACATAAGGAGTTGGATTATGGTAATGTCATCAAGGCAGAGTGACAGGCATTCCTGAGTGCAGACTGGGAAAGATATAAAAAAATATTTCGATGGAAGTAAAAGCTAAAATCCAAATAGGGGACAAAAACTAGACAGAAACTGCAGGCATCATGTCAGTAGGGTCAAATCAAAGCAGGTACAAACCTACAAACTTCTTTCTCTTCCAAGGTGTCATTGATCTGCAGGAGAGATCCGTGCTGGGTGCTCACCGCCACCGCGGCAATGCTAGGCTTCCCGGGTTTCCCACTCCAGGAAACATTGACCAGAACCTGAAACAAGCACTGTACAACAGAAACACAACCTGTTAGAGGTATCTAAAAGGCCACTGGTTGTTGGCACACATGAGTATCTACCTGAAGTCCTTATAAATTCCAATAACTTAAGATAAAATTAGTCTGTGGGGCGCCTGGGTGGCTCAGTGGGTTAAGCCGCTGCCTTCGGCTCAGGTCATGATCTCAGGGTCCTGGGATCGAGTACCGCATCGGGCTCTCTGCTCAGCGGGGAGCCTGCTTCCCTCTCTCTTTCTGCCTGCCTCTCCATCTACTTGTGATTTCTCTCTGTCAAATAAATAAATAAAATCTTTAAAAAAAAAAAAAAGATAAAATTAGTCTGTATCACTATGTGTAAATTCTTCACCTAATTAACAAATACATCATATACTGTCTTGTATTCCACTGTTTTACATATTACATACACATAAATTTCCATGGTTCTGCCTAATTTGCATATTCAAACTTTTTATGGTTGCATTATAATCCATTAAATGCTAAAATTTTGAGTGTTTAGGCTGCTTTCAAAGCTTTTGTTTTATCTTTTTGTGTAACATTTATATAAATTATGTTTTTAAAGATATACCATACATATTATAATTTATATTAAATATAATTTATAGAAATTAGCTTGTTTTCAAAGATCTACACATGTTTTGTTTGTTTGTTTGAAGGTTTCATTTATTTGACAGAGAGACAGCAAGAGCAGGAATACAAGCAGGGGGAGTGGGAGAAGAAGAAGCAGGTTTCCCACCAAGCAGAGAGCCAGATGCAAGGCTCGATCCCACAACCCTGGGATCATGACCTGAGTCAAAGGCAGACACTTAATGACTGAGCCACCCAGGCACCCCAATGATGTTTTATTCTTTTAAATTCTTGCCCGGAAATAAATTTCCAAAAATGAGGTTACTGAACAAAAAATAATTGTTTTGGGGCACCTGGGTAATTCAGTCAGTTAAGTGCCTCTTGTTTTCAGCTCAGGTCATGATCTCAGGATAGTGGGATTGAGACCATTGGGTTTCTCTCTCCCTCTCCCTCAGCCTCTCCCCTCCAAATAAATAAATAAATAAATATATCTTTAAGAAAAATCATTTAGGGTGCCTGTGTGGCTGATTTGGTAGAGCTCAGGTCATGATCCCAGAGTCCTGGGATCAAGTCCCACCCACATCAGGCTCCCAGTGCCATGGGGAGTCTGCTTCTCTCTCTGACCTTTACCCTTCTTATGCTCTCTCTCTCTCAAATAAATAAAATCTTTAAAAAAAAAATCATTTTAATGGTTCTTGTTTTATGTGGCCAAACAGTCCTCAAATAAGAAAAATTACAGTATATTTGTTTCTCATTAGCCTTAAAAGGATTTAAAGATCATCTTTTTTGTTCATGTACTAAATACTTATGATATCACAGCATTTAAGATTACATTTTAAATTATCAGTAAATTAAGTAATTCTACATTCTTTTGTTATTTTATATTTCTTATGGTATGAACCATTCTTAGACACAAATCCCCTTGAACATAATCTTAGAAATATATCTTCATACTGCAACATTAAACTTTTTTTTTTAAAGATATTTTATTTATTTGACAGACAGAGATCACAAGTAGACAGAGAAGCATGCAGATAGAGAGGAAGGGAAGCAGGCCCCCTGCTGAGCAGAGAGCCTGATGTGGGACTCAATCCCAGGACCCCGAGATCATGACCAGAGCCGAAGGCAGCAGCTCAACCCCACTGAGCCACCAAGGCGCCCGCAACATTAAACTTTTAACTGTCTCAAATATTTCCCCATTCTACTGCTTTCCTTTTCATCTTGTTATATTTTCTTATTTTTAATTATGTTTTTAATATTTTATGCAGTCATACTAATCTGGCTTGCTGTTTCTTCTTTCATTAGTTTAAAAATGTATTTTGGGGTGCCTGGGTGGCTCAGTGGGTTAAGCCGCTGCCTTCGGTTCGGGTCATGATCTCAGGGTCCTGGGATCGAGTCCCACATCGGGCTCTCTGCTCAGCAGGGGGCCTGCTTCCTCCTCTCTCTCTGCCTGCCTCTCTGCTTACTTGTGATCTCTGTCTGTCAAATAAATAAATAAAATCTTAAAAAAAATAATAAAATAAAATAAATAAATAAAATAAAAATGTATTTTGTCTCTTTCAGTTATTTTTTACATTTATGGAGATTATTTTAACTTGAATCCACTTGGAATATTTGACAGATGGTGTATATAATAATTCTAGATACCTTCCCCATAGTTTCAGTTTTAACATGTTATGTTGGGGCGCCTGGGTGGCTCAGTGGGTTAAGCCGCTGCCTTCGGCTCAGGTCATGATCTCAGAGTCCTGGGATCGGGTCCCGCATCGGGCTCTCTGCTCAGCGGAGAGCCTGCTTCCCTCTCTCTCTCTCTGCCTGCCTCTCCATCTACTTGTGATTTCTCTCTGTCAAATAAATAAATAAAATCTTCAAAAAAAAAAAAAAAACATGTTATGTTAAATTCTCAGAGTAAATTAGATTCCACTTCTTGTATTTACGTTGGTCCACTGGTCTTCCTTTCTCTTTTGTGGCTACATAAGTGGTTGTGACTTGGTAATCCATCTTATCTGGTATAGCAAGTCTCCACACTGCCTGTTCTTTTGGGCCATCTTTTGATCCTCTTGCTCCTTTACTTTTTCCTATCGATGTGGGAATGACTTACATAGACTCTATAAAGTAGCCATTGCTATGTTAACGGCAACAGTGTTAAAGGTATGAATTACCACCATTTTTCTATGCTTAGTCTTCATATCATATTGGCTATCTCTCCATTTAACCTATATTTTTGCCCTAAAATTTCCTTATCATCTTTATGTATGAACTCTGTTCATGAACTTTATCCTCAGGGATAAAAATATAAGTCATCATGGGGCACCTGGGCGGTTCAGTGGGTTAAGCCTCTGCCTTCGGCTCAGGTCATGATCTTAGGGTCCTGGGATCGAGCCCCACATAAGGCTCTCTGCTCAGCCGGGAGCCTGCTTCCCCCTCTCTGCCTGCCTCTCTGCCTACTTGTGATCTCTCTCTCTGTCAAATAAATAAATAAAATCTTAAAAAAAAAATAAGTCATCATAAATAAATCTTTCAATATGCTAACTTATTCTACTTGACAGAATTTTATTTAAGACTGTTGTACCCACACTGATTAAAAAGTCTAACCTGCATTTCTTTTCCTGTCTTTGCCAGACTTTTAACATCCTATCTATATTGCAGAATAAATCAGATATTGAGCCATCATTACAAGGGGGAGGGAGCTTATATTTAGGTTGGTTTATATAAAAACTGATAATTCTTTATTATTTGAAAATGTAGAAAAAATACTGTATTTCTAGGTGAAGAAATTCATTATAACTTTCCAGATTTTTTTTTTTTTAAGATTTTATTTATTTGACAGAGAGAGATCACAAGTAGACAGAGAGGCAGGCAGAGAGAGAGAGGGAAGCAGGCTCCCCGCTGAGCAGAGAGCCTGACACGGGACTCGATGCCAGGACCCTGAGATCATAACCTGAGCTGAAGGCAGTGGCTTAACCCACTGAGCCACCCAGGCGCCCCTAACTTTCCAGATTTCTTAATCAGTGACTGATCTACTTATGTTCTCAATTTCTTGAGCCAATCTTCATCATATTTTTGAAGGAAATCAATTCTTGAATTTCGAATGTATCAGCTTAAACTGTTCATTTGACCATAATTATTTTAATTATAGTGCTTATCCATATCCTGATTTCTAATTTTATTAATTTCTATTTATCAATAATTTGCCAATTATACAACTTTTATTTTTAAAAAATCATCTCTTGGGGTGCCTGAGTGGCTCAGTCAGTTAAGCATCAGACTTTTGATTTGGCTCAGGTCATGATCTCAGGGTTGGGAGACTGAGCTCCCACACTGGGCTCTGTGATGGTGTGGAGCCTGCTAAAGATTCTCCCCTCTTCCTCTGTCCCTCTATCCCCTACTCCACTCACACTCTCTCCCTCCCTCAAAAGAAAAGTGGGGGGGGGGACACCTGAGTTGCTTATTTTAGTTAAGCATCTGCTTAACCCCAAGGGTCCTGGGATTGAGTCCTGCATCAGGCTCCCTGGGAGCCTGCTTCTCCCTCTTCCTCTGTCCCCGGCTCCCCCTGCTTGTGTGCGTGCGCGCACGCTCGCTCTCTCTCTCTCTCTCTCTGATAAATAAATACATACATACATACATACATACATACATACATCTTTTAAAAAAATCTCTTGGGGCCCCTGGGTGGCTCAGTTGTTTACATATCTGACTCTTAATCTCAGCTCAGGTCTTGAGCTCATGGTTGTGAGTTCAAGCCCCACACTGGGCTCCACACTGGCCATGGAGCCTACTTAAAACAAAACAAAACAAAATCATCTCTTGACTCATGTTAATTTTTCTCTCATTTTCACAGGCAGGAAGCACCAGAGGCAGGATTCAAACCAGGCACTCTGGCTGGCAGAATCCATGCTCTAAACCCCTCCATTCTATCACTTTCTGGTCTGGTTCCATTCACCAGTTTAATCCCTAAACCCCACTGAGTCTGATAATAGTGAATACTTATTTCTCAATACAGTTTTGTTCTGTAGTTTCTACCATCACTTTTTTTTTTAAGATTTATTTATTTTAAAGATTGATTGATTTATTTTTGAGACAGAATGAGTACAGGGAGAGACAGAGGGAGAGGAGTGAGAGAATCCACAAGCAAACTCCCAGCTGAGCAGGGAGCCTGATATGGGACTCAATCCCAGGATCCTGAGATCATGATCTGAGCCAAAATCAAGAGTCAGCCACTTAACCAAATGAGCATCCAGACACTCTACTTATTTAGAGAGAGAGAGAGAGAGCATGAGCAGGACGGACAGAGGAAGAGACCGAGAGAATCTCAAGCAGACTCCACACTGAGTGCAAAGCACAATGTAGGGCTTGATCTCAACCACCCTGAGACCCTGACCTCAAGAGTCAGATGCTTAACTGACTGAGCCACCCAGGCGCCCCCTACCATGACTTTCCATGTGTTGCAGGGGCCCATCTCAATTCCGAGCCTTTTCATTTGGTGTGCTTCTATTTTAATATTAACATTTCATTTATCATTTATGCAAATACTAAAGCCTGACCGGCCCCCTTTATTCCCACATCTACCTCATGAAAGTAACGATGCATATGTCTTTTGTTCTTAATGTTTCTTTTTAAGCATAATATGTTATGTACAATATGTTATATTTTAAGTACAATATGTCTTTAATGTTATTAGTCAATGTATTTATGTATAACTTTCCTTTTTCCAAAAGGAATTTGAAATTACTCCCAATATTTTAATACAAATGAATCTTATTTTTATGCAAGTTAATCCAACTGTATTTGTTGAAATTAGCCTAGACTTGCTCACTCTGAATTCCTTCCTCTACTTTTATTGTCTTCTTTTGTCATTTATATATTTCCCATATTGCATATTCTTTTCTGATAATATTTTAAAGATGTAGTAACATTAACTATTATATTATCATACTTACATGTCTACTTACATTACATACATACATGTCTACTTTAAAAAATGAAATGGCCTTGTTTATTCTAATTTATGTCTGAAAATAATTAACAGCCAAAATTAACAGATCACCTTCACTGCAGTGAAAGTCCAGATTTCTGTCTCCCACTCACTGCTTCTTTATGCCACCTCCAGATCCCCCAAGGAATACTGTTTAGGATGCTAAAAAGCAATTTTCTTTTTCTTTTCTTTTTTTCTCATTTACATCTTGGATTTATTTAGGCAGTTATAGTGATTACTCATACTTAACATTACAATACAAACCTTCCTCCAATTTTGGTTCTCTTGTGAAAAGCACTTGCTGACACATTCAGGTACCTTTAGCTTCTTGAAGCTATGAAATCTACACATTTTTTTCAATATGTTTATGTGTTTTTCAACGTGTTTGTATCTTAAGTGTTTCTACTTTAAGAGAAGAGAGATAAAGAAGAAAGAAAATTCTCAATTTAACCAGATAGCTGATTTCCTTCACCTGTAAGTCCATAGTTCCCAAATATTTATTATTTGGTTTACAAAATACAAATTATTATCATTTGCATTCCTTTGAATGCAAAGGAATTTATATTTGCTTAAAGATTTGTAAATTATCATTAATGTTCATAGTTTTTTTTAAAGATTTTATTTATTTATTTGAGAGAGAGACAGTGAGAGAGAACATGAGCGAGGAGAAGGTCAGAGAGAGAAGCAGACTCCCCATGGAGCTGGGAGCCCGATGCGGGACTCGATCCCGGGACTCCGGGATCATGACCTGAGCCGAAGGCAGTCGTCCAACCAACTGAGCCACCCAGGCATCCCAATGTTCATAATCATTAAAAGGTTATGTCTCGATAGCATTTTCTGGTTGTTCAACCTTTACAGGCTCATAAGTGTCTTTCCATATGTCCTTTATCAACAACCAAGCAGCGAGGGAAAAAGCAAAAAAGGAGAGAGAAGCAAAAACCAGGAAACAGACTCTTAACTAGAGAGAACAAACCGATGATTACCAGAGGGCAGATGAGTGAGGGGACAGGGCCCTGAGTAATGTACAGAACAGCTGAACCACCACATTGTAAACCTGAAACCAACAGTAACACTGTTGTACTGGAATTAAAATTAAAAACTTAATATGGGGCGCCTGGGTGGCTCAGTGGTTAAAGCCTCTACCTCAGGTCATGATCCCAGGGTCTTGGGATCGAGCCTTGCATCGGGCTCTCTGCTCCGCAGGGAGCCTGCTTCCTCCTCTCTCTCTGCCTGCCTCTCTGCCTACTTGTGGTCTGTCTGTCAAATAAATAAAAATCTTAAAAATAAAAAAAATTAAAAACTTAATAAGAACAAATAAAGCCTTTATCATCAGGAGGGCAGATCTCTGGAATAAGTGTCATTCTTCAACCTAAGCCTCCCGGTTGTCGTCACTACCTCTGCCCTTGGAGAATACCAAGGTTCTCACTTCTTCCTTCTCTGGTTCAGCAACAGAGTTATGCATCAGGCAGAGGAAAAAAGTAAAACATGGTCTGTCTATCACTTTCACTCATCACCAAGAACTGAGTTTTTAAAAGATGGGGAGGGGGAAAGGTAAGAGACTGACATTGTTCACTGCTAGGCATTCCCCCTGATTATCTGTCTCCTGATTCTATTTGTGCCCTTACCTATAAAACCAAAAGGAACACGTGAAGGGCTTCAGGCAGGAGAGCCCTGGGGATCATTTCAAACAGCCCCAAAGCAAACAACACTGTGAGCATGAACATAATACCTACGTGGTAACAGCGTTCGGAATTCCAGAACACAGTCAGGTTTGTTCCGCGCAGTTCATTGTGGATGAGCAGCAAAGCCTGATCCATCTTCAGCTCTACATGCTTTTTTTTATCTAAGTCTGGTAAGAATTAGGAAAAGAAAGTTTAGGAAAAAAAATGAAAAAGCATCTGAAAGACACATTAGAGACAAAGTGCACCTGTGTGAACAGTGTGGGTTCATAGACGTGCTTCTCAAAGGCTTGCACTTGGGGGCTTTGGGGTCTCTAGTCCCTTACTTTGTGGACACACAACTGAATGACTCTGCACATGGGCACGTATGCACACACACACACACACACACACTTTTGCACACATGCCACCACTAGAGATGAGGATTCGGTTAACACCATTCACATCCTGTGTGTAAACGGACCATGTGGGACCAAGTTCATCAAGTGCTAAATTGTGAGGGGCACTGAATTTACTAGTTTCACAGATCTTCTATCTGACAATATGCCAATCTCATAAACTGGTATTTTCTCCATTTTGCAGATGAAGAAATTAAGGCTTACAAAGATTTGATCATTGCACATGGCCAGAGTTCTGCAAAATCACTGTGTAGTTCCAGAGCCCAGACTTTCCTGGACCTTGTTACTCCATTCTGAATGCAGCTCAGGAGACGTCAGGATGCCCAGTCAGCAGGGCTCTACAGGGATGTGCATAAACTTTAAAGTTGCGAAACTCTGGGGCACCTGGGTGGCTCAGTGGGTTAAGCCGCTGCCTTCGGCTCGGGTCATGATCTCAGGGTCCTAGCATCGAGCCCTGCATCAGGCTCTCTGCTCAGCAGAGCCTGCTTCCTCCTCTCTCTCTGCCTGCCTCTCTGCCTGCTTGTCAAATAAATAAATAAAATCTTTAAAAAAAAAAAAAAAAAGTTGCGAAACTCTGCCTTATATCACTTGGGTTTGACTTCTGAATCTCTTTCCGGTTTCCACAGCAGATTTGAAGTAAGAACAGAGGATGAGTCTCAGTCTGAAGGAAGAAAGACCCACTGCTCTGTATTCCTTATGCTTAGAGCTCAGCAATCTACTAGATGCTCGTAGGATGACCTAAAGACCACCATCATGAACAGTCTAAATTTCACCTGCCAACTTGGTAGGCAAAGGAAGAAAACTACTATAGGCTAAAGTGAAAGCAAAATGTTTCATTTAGACCTACCCATTTATACTATTATATGAAAGAGAAATTAACTTGACCTCTAGCTTCTAGGCCAAAAAACTATTTAATAACACAATGAGAAAGGTAAAATCTAGGCTTTTTTTTTTTTAAAGATTTTATTTATTTACTTGTGAGAGAGAGCACAGGTGGGGTAGGAAGAGGAACAAGCAGACGCTCCCTGACCAAGGAGTCCAATGTGGAGCTCGGTCCCAGGACCCTGGGATCATGACCTGAGCCGAAGACAGACATTCAACCAACTGAGCCACCCAGGTGCCCCCTAGCCTCTTTTTTTTTTTTTTTTTTAAGAGGGAGAAGCAGATTTCCCACTGAACAGAGAACCTGATGCAGGGCTCAATTCCAGAACCCTGGGATCATGACCTGAGTTGAAGATGCTTAACTGACTGAGCCACTGAGGTGCTCCTAATCTAGCCTCTTTTATTTTGCAATATGGGATCTTCCTTCAGGGCTCCCCGGAAACTCATGTGAACAGTTAATTGGTTAATTCAGGAAATTTTTCTAAATTGCTCTTTTTAAAGTTTACCTGAATTTACCCTTATTTAGCTCTCCGTAAAGACAAAACCCACAATATATCATTTTCTTTTTTCTTTTTTTTTATTTATCTGAGAGAAAGAGAGCATAAGCAGAAGGGGCAGAGGGAAAGAGAATCTCAAGCAGACCCCACACTAAGCACAGGGAGCCAGACGTGGGGCTCAAACCCAGGACTCTGCAATCATGACCTGAGCCAAAACCAAGAGTTGGACACTTAACCAACTGTACCACCCAGGCACCCCAACAATATATAACTCTTAATAATCTATTGAAAATCTTTTCCCTCTCTAAACTATATAAAGTTATACCCATCACTTTTTCTTTCCTTTGTTAACCTTCTGAAGAGCTTCTTCTAGTAGGAGCAGTGGTTAGGACCAGGGATAAAACATGGTGACATGGTGGGTTAAGTGTCTGGACTCCAAGTTACACCAACATGAATTTGAATCCCACCCTGTCTCAGCTTCCTCACCAATAAATTAAGAGTCTAGAGGTTCTGCACTCGATTTCTATTGTGGGGCGAAGCTTCCCACACCACAAGCAATTCTCAGACACCAACTGGGCGTCCTACAATTCAACTCAACTTTGACACTCTTTACCTGGAGACAGTGTCAGGTCCCATAGACAGGGGCTCAGTCCCACAAGACCCGCCAGCACCTTTAGACATGGGTGGTGCAGGTTACCACCCATGCCTCTGACCATTGAGTGAGAGACACCTCAGTTTTGATTAATTTGCTAGAGTGCCTCACGGAACTCAGGGAAACATTTTACTAGTACATTACTGGTATATTATAAAACTACATAACTCAGGAACAGCCAGATGGTAGAGATACATAAAGCAAGAGGAGGGGAAAGAGCACAGAGCTACCATGTCCTCTCCTAGGCCACCATTCTCCCCAAATCTCCAATTGTTCTCCAACCCAGAAGTTCTCTGAACCCCATCCTTTGAATTTTTATGGAGGCTTCATTACACAGGCAATTGATGAAACCATTGGTCATTAGTGCCTGATTCAACCTCCAGCCCCTCCCCTCCTCCCTGGAAGCCAGCTGTGGGACTGAGCTCCAGCCTTCTCATCACAGGGTTGGTTCTCAGGGCAACCAGCCCCATCCTCAGGTGCGGCACAAAGGTTACCTCATTAACATAACAAACACACCTGGGCCTGCTCTCAGCACTGAGGAAATTCACAAGAAATGGGGATGAAGACCAAATACCTATTTCTTCATATAAGCCACAGTATCACGAGTTGTAATATTGTGTTCTTCATAGGACTGCTGGGAAGGCTACGAATGACAAGATAGGTAATGTGGTCGGTGCAGAATCTGAAACAAAGTAACTGGTCAACACAGGATAACGGTAACATCCAGGCCACAGCCAACCAATGCAGAATCAACGTTAGGAATATATGGTTAAATATTCTCCACAGCTGTTTCTGCTCTTTCCATGTAACTTCATTTCCAACTCCTTCCCATTTCCTCTTTCTTCCTAATGTAAGAAATGATGTCATAGACAGCTGAAAATTAACATGGGCTCCTGTTGACATAGTTCCTTAACTTCCAGGAGGGAAATTTTATAGCCTTTTAAATAGTGTTTGCTATGCCACTGCCAAACCCCCCTCTAATTTAGCTGCAATTTATGACAGTTGTGTCACTTGCACTCCCAGGTGATACAAATTACACACCCAAATGTGCACCGGGCCCCAACAGCCCTATGAAATAGCTACTGATGTCTCCATTTTCCGGATGAGGGATGTGAAGCCTGGAGAGGTCAAACAACTTGCCTCAAGTCACCCACCAGCCATAAGGACTTAGGCTGTGGGCAGTATGACCAGCACCTGACCTCTGTGACCTGAGTCTCCTGAGTCAGGTAAACAGATCTGTTGCCTAGAAGCTGTGCCAGTGATTTTTAGCCTTTTAATTTTTTCCTCATTTTTGAGCCTGATGTATAAAAATATAATTTCCTTATTGTTTTAGTTTTGAAATAATGCTTGACAAGTTTGAAAATGTTTTCCAAATGTTTCCCATCAATATTTTCCTTTCATGGGAATTGTTGGAATGTTCTTTTATTTAACTACTTAACTCCCATTAAAAAGGAGCCTGCAGGCCCAGAATGGAGTCACATATGCTAACCCCCACCCAGATTTAAGACCTACCCCAACTGCAGCTTCAGCTTCTGCCAGAAATGGGGCCTTCAACCAGGCAATCTGGAACTTCCTGGTCAGCATCAGGAGGTAATCTATAGGAAGACCTTTTTCTGTTCCCCCCCAGAAAGGTCACCTTGCCCAAAACAATGCAAATTTTTGTGAATAATTTCCTTTTTCCTCTCCCTCTCTGCCTTTAAAAACCTTTCCTTTTCCGCAGCTCAATGAATTTCCTTTCTGCAGTACTTGCTAGATGGGATGCTGCCCGATTCATGAGTTGTTAAATAAAGCCAATTTGATCTTTAAATTTACTCAGCTGTCTGTTATTTAACACATTTGGTGGCAGTGGTGTGATTGAAGGAGCCTTCCGACGACTCTGGGGAAAATGGGAAACACAGGCATGGTACCCCACAATCACTCTGAGCTCATGGTCTTACTCATCATGTCCGAGTGCCACGGTAAGTTCTCTCTTGTTTCCGTGCTCCACTCTCTGCATCAAGCCCTCAGAGTAACTGCCTCTGCAGTCCACAATCCCAGGCTTTTTGAGTGAAAAACCCCATCCCTTAATCCTGTCCCAAGTTCTGTGTGGGAACTATTGGTGGGGGTATGTAGTTCCCCACCATGGGGAGCCTCCAGGCTGCAGTTCCCATCTGCTGGGCTCTGCTGGTTCAACCCTTTCCCCGGGCCAAGGCTCCACAGGGACTGCTGTTGGTGCACACAGGGCCTTCTACTGGCCACTCCACAGAAACTGCCAAACCCAGGATTTCAGTTAGTTCTCAGATTCCACTCCAGCAAGTGCTGACATTTCAGTCTGCTGTTCTCTGTTGGGAATCCTTCTCCAGATTCCATGCCTGTCGGGAGCAGCTGCAGTTCCCATTTGTTTGGAATCAGTCTATAGGCCCCATTCTTTGAGGTTTGCTGGTTCAACACTTTCCCCAGCCCCCAGTTCTTTGGTTACAGCTCAGGTCCACAGTTTCAGTTCCTCAGATACTACTACTGGTTTCTGTAAATGTGCACATGATGGAAAGGTTAACTGCTCATGGGAATTGGGGAAGCCAAAAAAGCCACAGAAATTGGTAAGCAGGAGTCAAGCATTTAAGAATTGTTGGAGTGCTCACCACTTAGACCAAAGACACCTGTGTTAGGACTAGCGGGCAGAACCAGATGGGTTGACACTAGATCACTTGTCAACCTCAAGAAAAATTCTGTGCAATGAGGTACACCGTGAAACACCACACAACCCCAACCCCACAGCACATCCCTCTGAGGTATTAATCTGGCTCTGAGCAACTCAAAGGCTAAGCTAAAAATTAATAATAAATAACAATAAAGATAAACATAGGATCCTTAATTTCTAAAGAGTGAAGTGTGCCACCATCTGGCATACTTATTTCATGTCTAAGAACTGTGGTCCCAAAAGCTATAAATATCTACAAAAATGGCAAAATTTCACTAACGACAATCTAGAATTACAGTGGCCATTTTGAGTGATGTTCCAATTAGATCAGCTCATTTAAGAAGTGTCCTTAAAAGCAATGATTCACAGAAGCACCTGGGTGGCACAGTGAGTTAAGCCTCTACCTTTGGCTCAGGTCATGATCTCAGGGTCCTGGAATAAAGCCCTGCACTGGGCTCTCTTCTGTGCTGGGAGCTTGCTTCCTCGTCTCTCTCTGGCTGCCTCTCTGCCTCCTTGTGATATCTCTCTCTCTCTCTCAGCCAAATAAATAAATGAATAAATAAATCTTTAAAAAAAACAAAAAAGGATTCCCAAATTAAACAAAGAGAATGTGATACACAATTTTAACTGGTATACAGAGGCCTCCAAAAGGTTCCAAATGGCAAAAGAGCTCCACTGAAATATTTATTGTAAAATACTGAAAATTATTTAAAAAGAGGTACCTGAAGCAAAAGGCTACAGTACTGATGTAATCCCTGCTGCTCCACCAGCCTCCTTTCTCTGAGTGCTCATTCCTCAGTATCCTCTCTCTGAAGTAACTTTACTTGACCGTGAACAAAGTCACCCAAATCAATGATCTTACAGGCATCCCCATATCTACCTTCAAAAGAGGGATCCCCTTATGAGTTCCTCTCAGAGTTGACAAGACTCAGGAACTTCCTGATAAACTGCTACATTATTCCCTTAAAAAGTCAAGGGAAAACTAAAATTGAGAAACAAAACAAGAGGGGCACCTGGGTGGCTCAGTTGGTTGAACATCTGCTTTCAGCTCAGGTCATGATCCCCAAGTCCTGGGATTGAGCCCCACATCGGGCATGGAGGCTGCTTAAGATTTTCTCCCTTCTTCTCCCACTGCTTCATCCCCTTGTGTGCACTCTCTCTCAAAAAAAAAAAAAAAAAAAAAAGAAGAAGAAGAAGGGGGAAAAAAAGATAAGACAAAAGAAAAAACAGAAAAGCTCCCAAATTCTAGTAAATTTCAGAGCTAGGAACTCTTTGCTTTAAACCCCATTCACAGCCTACAGATGGGATCCTGGAAAAACAGATGGAAGCTGGCTAAGTCCTTCTCTAAGCTAAATGTGGGAAAGAGAAACATTCCCGCATAGGTGTATGGATAGGTCAGTCCTTTCACATCCAGACTATAACCTGAATCTTTGAGGAATTAAAAGCAATTCTCCTGATCTTAAAAATCTTTACAAAACTAGAAATGTACATGGAGAGGCAATTCAAAGTTAACCTGTTTATTTCATTGATCTCCAAGCTTCCCCGTTTATCTCAGAAGACATAAATTATTGTCATTAGAAAACCAGAGTCCTGGGGCGCCTGGGTGGCTCAGTGGGTTAAGCCGCTGCCTTCAGCTCAGGTCATGATCTCAGAGTCCTGGGATCGAGTCCCACATCAGGCTCTCTGCTCAGCAGAGAGCCTGCTTCCCTCTCTCTCTCTCTGCCTGCCTCTCCATCTACTTGTGATTTCTCTCTGTCAAATAAATAAATAAAATATTTAAAAAAAAAAGAAAACCAGAGTCCTTATTGGAGGGACTTACATTCTCTTCCTGTGATTTTGAGTTGAAAATACCAAAAGTACAAACCTCAGTGAGATAATTCTTAACAGAAGTAGAATGGAAGGAGTAAAAGTCATCCGAAATTTGGATAAACGAAAAATCATGTATCTTCTCCACAAATATTAATAGAAAAAACTTTAGTCCATCTGCCAGAATAAGTTAGGAACCAACTATTCTTTTGTAAACTAGTGAGTTCTGCATTATCCTATCTGTCTTATGGTAAAAATTTTAAAATAGTAACTCCCAGGTTTCTGCTTATATGTTAATGTCTGTCTGTCTGTCTACCTATCTATGTGTAGGTGTAGATAGGTGGCATTTTCTACCTCTGAAAAATGCTAAATTGCTAAAATTAATTTGTAAAGAGGTCTATAATTGGCTTATAAATTAAGTATTTCTAAATTTCAGAAATAGAATAGAAACTAACTCAAGTGCTTTTTCAGGTTCATACAATCTGGGAAGACATTCATTATTAAACATGGTTTATGTTTGTTGGTTTAATGAAAACAGATATGCCTTTACAGAGTTTTCAACATTAAATAGGACACGTTTATCATAGCAAGTTTTACTCATCAAATATGTTCATATTATCTGTTACTAAATTTGTCAACAAGAAACAGTGGCTATCTAATATCATATCTGAGTTGTGCTGTTTTGTGGGTATTCTAACCATTGTTAAGAACAAGTAAACTGAGGGGCGCCTGGGTGGCTCAGTGGGTTAAGCCTCTGCCTTCAGCTCAGGTCATGATCCCAGGGTCCTGGGATCGAGCCCCACGTTAGGGCTCTCTGCTCGGCAGGGAGCCTGCTTCCTCCTCTCTCTCTGCCTGCCTCTCTGCCTACTTGTGATCTCTCTCTCTGTCAAATAAATAAATAAAATCTTAAAAAAAAAAAAAAAAGAACAAGTAAACTGAATAGGTAGGTAAAAGGTTTTTATGTGAACTTTTTAAGTAGTTTTCCCAAATCTTTTTGGTAACACTGAAACCTTAAAGTTTTGCTAAATCAAGTTTAATTCACTGGGTATCCAGATCATTTCCAACTAAGATAAAATACTGGAACATTAAGTACTGAATATAGGCTTGACCACTTTTTGCTTCCTTTTACAGAGGAACTGAAGATCTTTGAGTCTATTAGTAAACATGCCTCATGCCACCCCGAGAAATTTTCTATGAAAAAAGCACCTGTTTCTAGAAGTCATAACATTTATAAGTCTGCCTGAAAGAGGATTCAGCTGCCTCCATTTTGACCTCAGACTTTCTTTCCAGCTTGTCTCTTGGGTCAGGGGGAAGACCCTGAGGGCAAAGCATCCTCTGCAACATCCCCCTCAAGCAATAACCACTGCCCAGAGCCAGCAACATACCACCTTTGATTGACTGTAAGACAGTGGTGGACAAAATCTGATGGTAAAAAAGAAAGATGTAGAAGACTTGTGAAAAAGGAATCTCTGAAAGGAGTTTAATGAGTGGTCAGGCTGGCTACAATTAAAATGAATCTATTTAAAAGTAAGCAGTTTTTTTTTAATTCAATTAGCCAACATACAGTACATTATTAGTATCAGATGTAGTGAGGTTTTTTGTTTTTTTAATATAATCTCTATGCCAACACGGGGATCCAACTCAGGACCCCAAGATCAAAAGTCATATGCTCCACCAGTCAGGAGTCCCTAAAAATGAGTTTAAATGTCAGGAGTACCCTAGTGCAAAGTTAGAATTTGGTTTTTCTCTCCATTAAAAGGACAAAGTTGTTTTAGGTTATTGGTCTGCTCTTAATAAATTATAAGCAAAATTTCTTCTTCATCTTTAATGTAATCTGCCTAGAAAGACAAAAATTCTGTTTTGTCTTTATCAGGTCTTTAATTAGGGAAAAAAGCAGGGTCTTTTCAATATTAAAATAGCCACAGCTATAAATAAATAAATAAATAAATAAAATAGCCACAGCTTTGTACAACTATTTGACTCTCTGTATTTGCCTGTGAAGTATTTGTAACTTGGTGAAATGGAAACTAAATATTGTTTCACAGTGACCTATGATCCCAAACCTTTTGATACCTTAACAAAGGTCCCCAAAATCAAACTCTAAATGAAGTCTTCTTGACCTTTAACTAGCTTTGGGTTTTCCAGACAGTCCCTTGGAATATCTCAAAGGATCTGTTCTCTTTATAAAAGAGAAGATGTTAACAGGCATATCTGGTATGTTACATTACATGGGAAGCACTGTCAAGCAAATGATGCTAAACCTTCTTGGATTATATCTGCCTGATATATGTTATTAATATAAGTGTTTCAGAAACTGTATGAAATTCCTGAAGACAGAATAGGCACTGATATGTTAACACTTGTAATTACAGTTACTGTCTGAACATGCAATCACAAAAATAACCAAATTTCCTTGTCAATTCTATTGTAATGAACTTTTCAGATCTGTAATGGGCATTTTTAAGTCTTTTGTCATTTACAGAGAGTTGTTTTACTCAGATGCTTTTACAAAAGCTTCCTGCAAATGTGTTTTATCTTAGAGGAAATTCATGGAAAGAGTCTGACAAGTACTCTAGAATACAGGTTTCTGATCACTTTCAGATCATGCAACTGAACTGGGTAAAAATTTCCAGAACTATGAACCTGGGTGGCTCAGTTAAGCATCGGACTTAGTGTCAGCTCACTTCAGGTCATGACCTCATTGGTCATGGGACTGAGCCCCTCACTGGGCTCTGTGAGTCTGCTTGAGAAGACTCCCTTCCCCCAACTCACAAGCACATGCATGCACTCTTCTCTAAAACAAATAAATCTTTTAAACAAAAGGGGGGGCACCTGGGGCGCCCAGCTGGTTGAGTTCCAACTCTTAGTTTTGGCTCAAGTCATGATCTCAGGGTCATGAGACTAAGCCCACATCAGGCTCTGTGCTTGGTGGGGAGTCTGCTTGGAACTCTCTCCCTTTCCCTCTGCCCCTCCCCCTACTCACACGCTCTCTAATAATAAAAAAATCTTAAAAAAAAAAATTCCAGAACTAGTGGGAAAACAGTATTCAAGTAGGACAAAACTTAATAACATGGGATTGAATGAACCAAGCAGGAGGACTATAAAATTTTTGTGACTTCTTGTTTAAAATGCTGCTAGTGGGTGCCTGGGTGGCCCAGTTGGTTAAGCAACTACCTTCAGCTTATGTCATGGCCCGGGAGTCCCCACATGGAGTCCTGCCTCGGGCTCCTGGCTCCATGGGGAGTCTGCTTCTCCCTCTCACCTCCTCCCCTCTCATATTCTCTCTCACACTCTCTCTCTCTCAAATATATAAATAAAATCTTAAAACACACATACACGCGCGCGCACACCCATGGTTCTCTAATATTTTGCTTTTCCAGATTTTAAGAAACCACCTTCTCTTTTCTCTAAAGGTATCAACAAATTGATAAGGTATGCCTTTGGGAACAAAGATGAAACATTTACTTTTTCTCCCTAATTCCTCCAGAATTGGAAACCTCTTGGGTATTCCTTTCATGGCCATATTTACAGATTCAATGAATCTGACTGTTGTAACCAGACACCACTGGAAACCTTGGCTAGACTACTAAAGCTTTGACCAGCACATCATATTTGAGAGAGATACGCCTACACTCAGATATGACCAAACAGCTTTAAAGAACTAAGATTGATGTGAACTGCTGCGATCTGAGAGCAGCCAAGATAGAATTCTTGAAACATCTTTGGTGCAAAAAGAATGGTTTTATTCAAGCATGGGGACAGGACACACAGAAAGAGCTACACTGGGGTTGTGGGGAGTAACTAATTATATCCTTTCAAGTTGGGAGTTGGTTAGGGATAGCCTAAGTCCCTAAGGAATTTGGAAGCAAGGCTTCCAGGACCTTGAGGGGCTAGCTTAGGAAAAGGTCGTTTACTGTCTAGTAAAACCTTAGTCATGAGACCCTTCAGATGGTATCAGTGGGCCATATGTTTAGAGGATGATTGTTAATACATAACTTGGGAGGGTGGGTGGAGCTAAAGTAAGCTTCTAAAGGGATTTACATATGTTAAAGATTTATAGGATCTCATGAGGTTGTCTAATGCCAAGCTAAGGTTGTCTTTTGCTTCTAGCAAAGTATTAACATTTAGGCAGTTGAGTTCCTGGAGGAAAGTCACTCTGCCTGTCCCAAGTATTTTTCTATGGACTCTAAGTTATAAGAAAGTTTAATTTTCCTCCCCTATATTTCTTTTGATTTTGTTCTCTACATCAAGGTTGACTTTGTGGAGCCAATAAAAAGCCTCTTGGCAAACACCTTGCTTACAAGATTCCAGCAAAGTAATATTAAAAAGAGCTTATATTGGGGCACCTGAGTGGTTCAGTCAGTTAAGCATGGGACTCTTGAACTCAGCCCAGGTCTTGATCTCAGCGTTATGAGTTCAAGCCCTGCATTGGGCTCCACACTGGGTGCGAAGCCTACTTAAAATAAAAAATAATTTTAATTTTTTTTTTAAAAAGAGTTTATATAATCCAAAAACTATATATATATGTATATAATACATATACATTTATTTTTTTTATTTTTTTATTTTTTAAAGGGAGGGGATGCCTGGGTAGTGCAGTCAGTTCAGCATCTGACTCCTGATTCTAGCTTGGGTTGCGATCTTGGGGTCATGGGATCAGGCCCCATACTGGCCTCCACACTCAGTGCAGCATCTACTTGGGACTCTCTCTGCCTCTCCTCCCCCCCATAAATAAATAAATATTTTTTAAAAATTAAAAAATAAAAGAGGGAAGGATACCTGGCTGGCTCAGTTGATAGAATGTATGGACTGTTGATCTTGGGGTCATGAGCTCAAGCCCAATACTGGGCACAGAGCTTGTTTAAAAATAAATTTTAAAAAAAGAGAGAAAAAAATCTATAACCAATTTCTAAAAGAAAGAGCTTATATGGTCAATCACTATTGTTGGCAAAGCTTAAAGCAAAGAAATTAGTTTTACTCTTCAAAATGAGTAGAAGGAAGAAATGTAGAAGGAAGAAATGTTTACCCTTTTGTCTGTTTTGATTCTAATCCTCTTAACTGTCTTTGAGGTTCTGCTCTAAGTTGGACTGGCTCCTGAATTATTCTAGTTTCTTCAAAAATTTGGCTCCGACTCTCCAAACGAATGTTTCCACTTTTCTCCCAGCCTTCTGATTTGGAATCACCAAGAACAAAGACTGCCCTTGGATCTCCTTGGGAGGCACTCCAGGTCCTTGTCACCACCCAGATGGCAGCCAGACTTCAGGGACTTAAAGCCTGGAAATGCATCTCACTGCTGAAGAAGGCTCTACCTGACATGGAGTCCTTTACAAGCCCTGGAGACCTCCAGATTCAACTGAACAGGACAGGAAGGAGCTGACAGCAAAGCAGAGTGCTTCCTCCCAAGATGCCACGTCAACACTTCATACTTCAAAAGTGAAACTCTTTCTTCCTCCTTTTCTGTCCTTTACTCTGGCACTGGCCTGGAAACATAACGCCATCATCTGTATCACCCAGGCCACTGCTAAAATGGGTAACTTCTGGAATTTACAACAACTTTTTATGTTAGGCTAAGAGGAAACCTAGCTGACCCTTTGGCTTGAACAGGAAAATACAAACAATCCCTGTGAATGAATCCATTCATCACGCCCATGTAGCAGGAAGTGCCTTGTGCCCCCAAAAGAGTTTATCTTTATCTGTGGTGGTTATCACTATGAATGCTGCTTAGTCTAACTGTGGTCCTAAGAACTAAGGCCAAATGAACTAAGACAGCTCACCGATTCACCCTCCAGGACTGACACTGTCCAGTTAGAAAGGAATTACCAGAAGGCATTCACGACTCCAATTCACGTCCTTTGGCAGGACCACACTTCATTGGTTAGGAGTACATGTCAACGAGAATACGTTCAGAAACCTCTCCTAAACTCTAAAGGATAGTGCAAAATCCAGTGCTAATGACAACAGCTGCCCAATAAAGATCCTATAGAAAGTTGTTCTTAATAACAGGATAGCCCTTGGTTATATTTTAGCTAAAAAAAAAAGAGATGTCTGAACTATGGCTAAAACCACCGGCTGCATCTGCATTCATGCATTCACACTTCTGGAGAAGTTGAAATGCGGACATATGATCATGGAGCAAGCCACCTGGCTTACAGTGGTGACTCCTTCACCAGGGTCTGTCTTTGACTCAACTGACCTTGATTTTGATTAGTTTGGGACTTGGGGACCCATATGGCTCTGAAATGCACTCCAGACACTGGGAATTATCCTGCTTGTAATAATCACAGAAGTTCTAGCCTCTCAAAAGCTCTCAATACATGTTTACAGCCACTAACCACCACGCAAATGATCTGCTTAATACATGAACATCAGAAAGAAACGAAGAAAAAGACCAACTTAAAAGACCGTAAACCTTGAAATTGTGGCCTATGAATCTCACAAAGCTTAAAACAAGGGCGCCTGGGTGACTCAGCTGGTTAGGTGTCTGCCGGGTCATAATACTGGGGTCCTGGGATGGAACCCTGCATCATCCGCTCCCTGCTCAGTGGTGAGCCTTCTCCCTCTCCTTCTGCCACTCCCCAGCTTGTACTCTCTGCCAAGTAAATAAATTTTTAAAAATCTAAAAAGCAAAACAAAACAAAAAACAACATGACCTATGCATACCACACAAAGGATCGACAAAATTTCAGATTTTGTTCAGATTTGGAGCTGAGAGTGCCATTAGAGCCTTATACTTAAATCACACCTCTCAGTTATGCCGAGAATCTGATCAAAAGGTGGAAACTGTTGGGCGTCTGGGTGGCTCAGTGGGTTAAGCCTCTGCCTTTGGCTTGGGTCATGATCTCAGGGTCCTGGGACGGAGCCCCGAATCGGGCTCTCTGCTGATCAGGGAGCCTGCTTCCTCCTCTCTCTCTGCCTGCCTCTCTGCCTCCTTGTGATTTCTCTGTCAAATAAATAAACAAAATCTTCAAAAAACAGAAAAGAAAAGAAAGGTGGAAATTGTTAACAAGGAGACAGCAGGCCCCAAATGCAGTCACTTATGGTACACCCCACCAAGACTTAATACCTAACTGCACCTTCACCTCTCAGAAAAGTGACCTTTAGGCAGCCAACCTGAAACTTCCTGGTCAGCACTGGACCCCTTTCATTACCCTTAGAAGAACATCCTGGCCTAAAATGCATTCTTTGCTAATGATTTCCTTTTTTCCTTTCCCTCTCTGCCTCTTAAAACATTTCCTTCTCTGCTGCTTGAGGGAGCTTCCTTCCGTTTGCTAGATGGGATACTGGCCAATTCATGAATTACTGAATAAAGCCAATTTGATCTTTACATTTACCCAGCTGAGTTTTGTTATTTAACACCCCTTCCGTCTTCAGGCTCTGGGGATTGTATCATTTCTTTACATAGCACAGATGTCAAATCTTTTGTCAAACCTGTCAAAGACATGTGTCGTACCATGTTTTCAAATAGTTCTTTTTAGTTTCCTTGCTCAGTTTTGATAGTTTTCATTTTCAAATTTATAGTCACTATCCATTTTTCATAGTTGGAATAACTAATCCTTTTATCCATATTCTTGATTCTTTGGTAGTGGGTGGAGTAAGTTTCTTGATTTATGCTTCATTTTCCATAGGAATTTCAGACTTTAACAGTTTTTTTTTTTAAGATTTTATTTATTAATTTGACACAGAGAGAGAGACAGCACGAGAGGGAACACAAGCAAGGGGAGTGGGAGAGGGAGAAACAGGCTTCCTGCAGAGCAGAGAGCCCAATGTGGGGCTCAATCCTAGAGCCCTGGGATCATAACCCAAGCTGAAGGCAGATGCTTAACAACTGAGCCACACAGGTATCCCTAGACTATAAAAGGTCTTAGTAGTCATCATAAGGATGCAACTCCCAAGCTATCCACTATGACATCTAAATTGAACTTGATGCTCAGTTTCAACAAAAAGCTGCCAACTTCTGATACTGATGACCTTAGAAATACCAGGGTAACACTCAATGAGTATTATATCCAAAACAATTCTTTCCTCCTCTCCTGTCTACAGTGTCCTGTGCCTGAGTAACTGTGCCGTTGATATATTAGAATTTTGTTTCCAAATATTTAATTTCTGGTTCTAGCTCTCTGCTCATGAGTTTCTTTGAGGAACAAATTTTTAAAGACATTGTCTATTTACTATTATTTTTTTCTTTCTACTAAACTGGAGTCCTCAAATCAAGCAGAGACTGAGTTCTTAGGAGGAAGTTGTCCAGCCCGAACCTGAACTCCAGGTGGCACTAAAAGCTTAGCTGTTCTCTCAACACAGCTTCATGAAGGTTCTGGAGTGGATCACTTAAAAATATTAATATGTTCTCCCTCACTCCACTGAATTACTATATACAAACCACCTTTTTCCTAAAATAATTCCTGCTATTAACTGGTGCTAAAGTATAAAGAAAAAGAATTGCCCCCTGACAACTTAGGACTGGCGTGATTACATAACCTCTTAGGGTCCATTTCCTCCAATATAAAAGGGGGGGTAGAGGAGACAGAGTCAGGGGTGGGGGAGGCAGTTAATACAAAATGTTATCCGCTAAGATGGTTTCCCAAAACTCACTTTGTCTTTGCCCTACAAGATTCTGTTTGGGGAGGTGGGGCCGTCTGAACTACACGCACCGACGCCAAACCCCCCCATTCTGATACAGAAAGGGGGATGGGAGGAGGGGGCAGGGGACAGGCAGACCTTTCCCCAAACCCTGACCAAGTAGGGTTTGCTGCATTTGACGGATCCCACAATCGCTGAACAAAGCATCCCCCGGGGAGGAACTGGGGGCTATCATCGGGGCCATCGGGTCCCAACGGAGCCCTGGGATGCCCGTTTCGGGGGCTCTAGGGGAGTACTTTTCACCATCCCCTCCCCCGAGAAAGGGGAGACCAGGCAGATCATGAAAACACGAGCGGAGCTGAGTGCGGACACTTCCAGCCGCGCAGGAGACTCACCCCCCGGCAAAAACACCCCGCGCGGCCCCTCCCAGGCCAAGAACCTCGTTCCGTGGCTTCCCAGCGAACCCAGGCCGCGACTGTCCCTCGCATCACCTCAGAGGGAAAATGTGGCTGCGGGCGCTCGCTACCGGCGTTCGAGTTTCACCAGCGCCTGGGACCGACGCCCCCCCTGCGCCGCCGGCGGAGTTTTTAACTCCAGGTCGGACGTGCGCTCGGTGCCCGCGCGGGGAGTTTGGTGCCCGCGCGGCGGAGGCTCTTCCCCGCCCAGGGCAGGCCCGGGCTGCCGCGCGGCGTGCCCCGTTGGCGGCCCCGGACGGCGGCTCCCGGCTCCAGCCGCCCGCCGCGCCGCTGCCACGCGCCACGTCCTCTGTCCCTTCGCCGAGCGGACTTGGCCGGCGCAGCGGCCCCGCACACAGAAGCTGGCGGAGGGCGGGCCGTCGCGCACACCCCTTTCCGGGCCGGTCCGCCTCTCACTTAGCCGTACGTTTGGGGAGTAACAGGTCTCCCCATCAGATGCTAAGACAAAAGTCGCCTGGAGACCTGGGTGCCCGGCAGCCTCAGGACGCGCGCGCAGGCGAAGGGGCGCGGGGTTGCACCGCTCCGCGGCTCTCCCGGCTCCCCGAGGCCCTCCCGCGTGTTTCCCGGCCGGGTGGCGCTCTGGGGACGCTGCGGTCGGGCCCCTCCGCGGGACCAGCCCCCGAGCCCGCGAGGCTGACCCGCGCGGTATCTACGACAGCGGCCAAATGTGCCGAGACCCCCGGCCCGGGGGACGCGTACTACGGCGCACGGCGAACAGAAACTAGTTCCGGAGACCGGCTTTCTCCAGAGCGCTCGGCCACGGCGCTGCCCAGCCGGGAGGGGGCGGCGCGTAGTCCCGGAGGAGGGGACAGTCGCGCGGACCCAGCGGAACGGGTGGCGGAAGGGGGCGCAGCGGCCCGGGGTCCGCTGAGCAGCCCGGGGGAGCCGCGGCGCGCACTCACCTCGCGGTGGGGCGGCCTCGGCGTCGCGCTCCGGGGAGCCACCGGGGGCCAGCACTGCGGCGCTCAACACCGACGCGGCCAGCAGCAGCGCGGCCAGCGCCGGGCCCGCGCCCCGCGCCCCGCTCATGCCGCCCGCCGCCGCCTCGGACACCGCTTCTCCGCCGCCGCCGCCGCCGCCGCGCTCCCGGGTCCTGCGCTTCTCCGCGGCGCACGGCCGCGCGCCCGTCATCGCCTCCCTCCCGGCCGCCGTCACCGCCGCCGCCCGACTCACCCTCGGGGGCGGGGCGAAGCGGGAGCCGGGGGCGGGGCGCGCGGGTCGCTCCGGCGTCCAGGCCCGGCGTCGGAAGGATTCGCGAGCGCAGTGAGGGGCCGAGAGTCTCTCCCAGCGCGTCGGGCACTTTGTCCCGCGGACACAGGCCGCCTGCAGGCCACGAGCCTCGGCTCTCCAGTCTCTGGCCACTCCCCTGAGCAACTTTCTGCCCCAGCGCCGGGTACAAACGGGCGTTAGTGTCCTCTGCCCCCGGTTCTGGAAATGCCTTGGTAAGCAAGACAGCCAGAGCCCCAGCTCCCAGGGAGTTCACCCTCCAGAGGCAGAGATGCGCCTCCAATGCCACCGTGAGGTGCCCCCACCCTGAAGCTCTGTGTCGGTCTCCCGTGCAGTTAGAGGCGCGCGGGCACGCTGACGCCGCAGGTGCGCTCCTGTGCACCCGCGAAACTGTCACACGTTTGAGACATGTCCGGTAATGCTTGTAGCACAGTGCGTGGGAATTTCAGAAACCTGCGAACACTCTAAACGTCTGTCAGTGGAGAAAACGGGTAAACTGCGGTATAATATATACAGCTGTAGAAATGATCTCGAGTTATGGCTCTCAACCTGGATGAGGCACAAAAATAAAGCTGAGGGCAAAATGCAAGTTGCACAAAAATCTTTGGAATAACTTATATGTAAAGTGTAGAGCCAAGAAAAACAATACTATATGTTGTTTAGATATATATGCACATGTAATAAAAGTACAGAGACCTGTGGAAAGATAAACACTCAATTCAAGGAATGGTTGGGAGTAGGGAGGGAGCAAAATGTCATTACCCTGGGCTTGGGCTGGCAATGTTTCGTAGCTTAACTACGGTGATAGGCATATGAGTGATCCCTATATTACTTTATTTTAAAGATTTTGTTTATTTGTCAGAGAGAGATCACAGGCAGGGGGAGCAGGAGGGAGAGGGAGCAAGGAGCCCCATGCGGTGATTCATCCCACGACCCTGGGATCATGACCTGAGCCAAAGGCAGACGCTTAACTGACTGAGGCACCCAGGTGCTTCCCCCGTATTATTTTTCATACTTCTCTGTATGTTTGAATTACCTGACGATTTTTTAAAGCGATAGCACAGTATGATGAGTGCTGAGTTGGTAGAAGAACAAGATGCTAAGATAGTATCTGACAGAAGCACGCAAGCTAGTCTGGGAAGACTCCCAGGAAGACTGACATTTAAACCAAGTTTGAGGGATCTTGGCCAGGGCAAAGGAGGAAGTTTCCTAACAGAAAGAACAGCCCTTGCACAGGCTCCGAAAGCAGGAACCCAGTGTCAACTGAAGCAGAATTCTGCGACAGAGCTAGTCAACAGAATGAGGTTTGTGCAGGTGCTTGGGTGGATTAGTGGGTTAAGCATCTGCTTTTGGCTCAGGTCGTGATCCCAGATTCTGGGGATCGAGCCCCACATCCGGCTCCGTGCTCAGCAGGAAGCCCGCTTCCCCTCCGCCCCGCCCCTTTCCCTTCCCCAGTTGTTCCATCTCTTTCCGTCTCTCTCTTGCAAAAATAAATAAAATTTTTTAAAAAGTAACTGAGTTTGGGCTTCTTCCTAAGGACCATAGCAAGCTGTTGATGAGTTGTAAGGTGGAGAATAACTTTCAGGAAAATGATGGTCATGGACTGTCTCACAGTGGTGGTCACATTATTTTTCTCAGAGAAAAGAAGCCTCTATGCCTGAATGTCAGAAAAAGCTCAGTTACTCCCTCTTTCTTCTTTGCCCCACGGTTCAGAATCTTAAGACTCAAGGAACAATGGTGTCTAGGCCATCTGGCAAGTCCACTGCCACCAAGTTGTCTACTGTCCAGCAGCTGCTTCTAGTCCCCACAAAACCAGAATGGGCTACAGGGACCATTGGGTAGATGTATCCCTTTCCCTTCTCTCCTTGAGGACAGCTCTTTCAGCTTTGTCCCCATGGCCAGGAGAGCCTGGAGTTCCTGTTTTAGAGCAGTGCTTGGCTGTCCACCTAGAGTGCCCTTCCACCAGATACCTGCTGGCTCCCTCCCTCACTTCACCCAGGCCTCAGCTCAACTATTAGGTTTTCAAGGAGGCTATCCCCATTACCCTTATCTAAAGCTAAAACATCCTCCACCCCTGTGCCTCACTGTATCTGCTTTGCTTTCTTCCTTGTATTCATCTCCACCTGACATTATAGTATGTATTTGTTTATTGTTTCTCTGGCACTAGAGTGTAAGCTCCATGAAGGCAAATAGTTTGTCCTGAGGACAAGAACCTCCTCTGTTAGGCTATGCTGCACTAATGAACAACCCCCAAATCTCTTAGCTTATCTCAACAGTTTACTTCTTACTCACACTTATACCCAAAGCTTCATTGCAACAGGAGCTTCTACCACTCTTGCAGCAGTGGGGAGATAATGTAGCAAACCCCACACTGGCTCTTAAAGCTCCTTCCCTAAAGAGATGCCTGTGACTTGAATTCACATTTTAGCATCCAAATCAAGTCACATGGCTGCATGCAATGAACATGTGCGGGGTGGGGGGGACCCCTGAAGGAAATTCAATACCCATTCAACCCTCGGCTAATAGAAGGGAATAGAATAGAAGGGAATTTCTTCAATGTGATAAAGAGCATCTAAGAAAACCTTAGCGCTAACATGACATTTGGAGGACTGAATGCTTTCCTCCTAGGACCAGGAACAAGGCAAGATTATCTGTCCTCACCATTTCTACTAAACATTGTTCTGGAGGTCCTGGTCAGTGCAAAAAGGCAAGAAAAAGAAATTAAAAGCTTACACATTGTATTTATTCAGAGATGGTATGATTGAATATGTAGAAAATCTCAAGGAATCTACCCAAAAAAAGCTACTAGAAATCCAAAGTGAATTTAGCAAGGTCACAGAACTCAAAGTCAATATACAGAACTCTACTTTTATATTCTAGACATAAACAATTGGAACTTGACATTTTTAAATAGCATTTACAAAAGAGTTTTTAGAATGAATATATAGCAGCAAATTTAATAAAACTTAAGATTTGAACATAGAAAACTATAAAACATTGATGAGGAAAGTTAAAGAAGATCTAACTAGTTGGAGAGAAATACCATCTTCATACATTAAAAGAATCATTGCTGTTAAGATGCCAATTCCTTCCAAATCAATCAATCCCAATCAAAATTCCAGCAGGTTATTTTGGTTTGTTTTTTGGGGGTTTTTTTGCACATGTGAAGAAATTGAGAAATGATTCCAAGATGTATATGGAAATGCCAAGGGCCTAGAATAGCTAAAATCATTCTGAAAAAGAAAAGTTACAAGAATTGCATTATCTGGTTTCAAGATTAATTATAAAGCTATAGTAATCAAGATAGTGTTTTGGGGACACCTGGGTGGCTCAGCTGGTTAAGCATCTGCCTTCAGCTCAGGTCATGATCCCAGGGTCCTGGGATCAAGTCCCACATTAGGCTCCTTGCTCAGCTGGAGGCCTGCTTCTCCCTCTCCCTCTGTCATGCCCCTGCTTGTGACAAATAAATAAAATCTTAAAAAAAAAAAAAAAGATAGTGTGTCTTTGGTGTAAAGATAATACAGATCAGTGTAATAGTATAGAAAGCCTAGATATAAACACACACTACTGGGTTTTCACCACATTTCCAAAAGAATTCAATAGGGGAAAGGATATTCTTTTCAACAAATGATGCCACAATTAAATGATTCACTGTGACCCTTACCTCATACCACACACCAAAACAAAACAAAACAAGAAAACAACAACCCACAAACCAAACAAATAAAAAAATAGCTTAAAGACCTAAAAGCTTAAACTATAAAACTTCTGGAAGAAAATATAGGAGAAAATACTTATGACCGGGTGCTTGGGTGGCTCAGTGGGTTGGGCCTCTGCCTTTGGATCAGGTCATGATCTCAGGGTCCCGAAATCGAGTCCCACATCGGGCTCTCTGCTTGGCAGGGAGCCTGCTTCCTCCTCTCTCTCTCTGCCTGCCTCTCTGCCTACTTATGATCTCACTCTGTCAAATAAATAAATAAAATCTTTTTAAAAAAATATTTATGACCATGGATTAGGCAAAGATTTCTTTTTTCCTTTCTTTTTTTCCTCCTCTGTATAGCATTTATTAAAAGAAGAACCAGTTAGGTACTGGGTGAAAGATTTCTTAAATAGTATATAAACCTTTTTTCTTTTTAAATTAAATACCCTAAAAAATAAAAAGCTAAAGACACTGTTAAGAAAAAGAAAAGAAGGAGCACCTGGGTGGTTCAGTTGGTTAAGCATCTGCCTTCAGCTCAGATCATGATCCCAGGGTCCTGGGATTGAGTCCTGCATCTGGCTCCCTGCTCAGCAAGGAGTCTGCATCTCCTTCTCCCTCAACTCCTCAACCCCTCCCCACTTGTGCACATGCTCTCTCTCTCTCTCTCTCTGTCTCAAATAAATAAATAAAATCTTTTAACAAAAGGAAAGGAGGGGCTCCTGGGTGGCTCAGTGGATTAAAGCCTCTGCCTTCGGCTCAGGTCATGATCCCAGTGTCCCGGGATCGAGCCCCACGTCGGCTCTCCACTTTGCAGGGAGCCTGTTTCCTCCTCTCTCTGCCTGCCTCTCTGCCTACTTGTGATCTCTGTCTGTCAAATAAATAAATAAATATTTGGGGGGGAAAAAAAAAAGAAAAGGAAACCCACTGACTGTGTGAGAAAAGATTTGGAAAACATATTTAATAAGAGGATCTTAATTCCAGAATATGAAATGAACATTTACAATTCAGTAATAAGCAAATGACTCTTTAAAAAGGCACAAAGGGGCACCTGAGTAGTTTCATCAATTTAGCGTCTGCCTTCGGCTTAGGTCATGATCTTAGGGTCCAGGGATCCAGTCCCACATCAGGCCTCAGGTCCAGCTCCCTGCTCAGTAGGAGCCCGCTTCTCCCTCTGTACCCCTTTCCCAACTCCTGCTTTCTCTCTCTCAAGTAAATAAATAAAATTTTGAAAGAAAAATCCTTAAAAAAGAAAGATATATACTATATTGCCTGTTTCCATTTATATGAAGCTCTGGAAAAGAAATTCTAATCTTTCTAGGAAGAAAGCAGGGTTCTATCCTGGAGCCAGCAGTTGGGGAAGGACTGAACATGATGGGACACATAGGAAATTCCAAGAGATATAAATGTTTTGTGTTTCATCTATAGGGGACGTGACATGAGTACATAAATATATCCAAACTCATTAAGGGACGTTTGGGTGGCTCAGTCAGGGTTATTACTCTGCCTTTGGCTCAGGTCATGTTCCCAGAATCCTGGGATTGAGTCCTGAGTTGGGAGCCCTGCTCAGTAGGGTGTCTGCTTCTCCCAGTAGATGGTTTCACATTTCTGGGTTCCAAAACTACAAAGCTGTGTAACCAGGGGCGTCTGGGTGGCTCAGTAGGTTAAAGCCTCTGCCTTCAGCTCAGGTCCTGATCCCAGGGTCCTGGGATGGAGGAAGGAGCCTGCTTCCTCCTCTCTCTCTGCCTGCTTTTCTGCCTACTCGTGATCTCGGTCTGTCAAATAAATAAATAAAATCTTAAAAAAAAAAAAAAAGGCTGTGTAATCAAAACAGCATGGTATTGGCATAAAGACAGAGATATAGACCAATCCAATGGAATAGAAAGCCCAGAATCAACTTACATATATACTCAAATAATTTTCAACATGGGAAAAAACAATGTTACCAGCAAATGATGTTGGGGAAATTGGATATCTACATTAAAAAAAACCAAAAAACCAGAAGTTGGACCCTTTCTTTTTTTTTTTTTTTAAGATTTTATTTATTTATTTGACAGACAGAGATTACAAGTAGACAGAGAAGCAGGCAGAGAGAGAGGAAGGGAAGCAGGCCCCCTGCTGAGAAGAGAGCCTGATGTGGGACTCGAGCCCAGGACCTTGAGATCATGACCTGAGCCAAAGGCAGCAGCTTAACCCACTGAGCCACCCAGGCGCCCCAAAGTTGGACCCTTTCTTACACTGTGTACAAAAGTTAACTCAAAATGGATCCAAGACCTAAACATAAGAGCTAAAACTATAAAATTCTTAGAAGAAAGTATATGGGAATAGCTTTATGACACTACGTTTAGCAGTCAGTTCCAAGGTATGACACCAAGAACAAAGGCAACAAAAGAAAAGATAAATTGGACTTCATCAAAATTAAAAACCTTTTTGCATCAAGGGACATGATCAATAGTGAAAAGGCAACCACAGAACGGGAGAAAATATTTGCACATCATATGTCTGATAAGGGATTGATGTCCAATATATATAAAGAACGCCTACAACTCAACAGCAACAAAACAAGCAATCAATTTTAAAATGGGCTAAAAACTTGAATAGGCATTTCTCCAAAGAAGATATACAAATGGCCAATAAGTACATGAAAAGACGTTCACCATCACTAATCATGAGGGAAATGCAAATGCAAAGCACAAGATACCACTTCACACGCATTACAGTAGCTAACTAAACAAACAACGAAAGGCCCATGAGGGGTGCCTGGGTGGCTCAGTGGCTAAGCCTCTGCCTTTGGCTTGGGTCATGATCTCAGGGTCCTAGGATCGAGCCCCACATCTGGTACTATGCTCGGTGGGGAACCTGCTTTCGCCTCTCTCTCTGCCTGCTGCTCTGTCTACTTGTGATCTCTCTCTGTCAAATAAATAAATAAAATCGTTAAAAGAAAAAAAAAAAAAGGGCCAGGAAATAACAAGTGTCGATGTAGATGTGGAGAAATTGGAATCCTTGTGCATATTGCTGGTGGGAATATAAGATGGAATCACTCTATGGAATATGTTCCTAAACATAGAATTACCATATGACCCAGAATTCCACTTTTGGGTAAATAACCCTCCAAAATTAAAGCAGGGAATCAAAACAAATATCTGTACACTTGTGTTTATAATAACGTTATGTTGGTGCAGGGACTCAAGGGGGTGGAGAGGGGGTTGATGAGTTGATGTTTGTCGAGTACAGAGTTTCAGTTGAGGAAGATGAAATCAGGTTCTGAAGATGGATGGTGGTGATGCTTGAACAACAGTGTGAGTATATTTAATGCTACAAAACTATACATTTACAATGGTTAAAATGATACATTTTTTGTACATTTTACTACAAAAAGGAAGGGGTGAACCATCCTGGAAGAAAACTATTTCTATTTTACATTTAAGAAATGACGGGACGCCTGGGTGGCTCAGTTGGTTAAGCAGCTGCCTTTGGTTCAGGTCATGATCCCAGCGTCTTGGGATGGAGTCCCACATCTGGCTCCTTGTGAGGCAAGGAGCCTGCTTCTACCTCTGACTCTGCCTGCCATTCTGTCTGCCTGTGCTCTCTCTCACTAGCTCTCTCTCTGACAAATAAATAAATAAAATCTTTTTTAAAAAAAATGAAGATCTGGGGCAGCTGGGTGGATCAATGGGTTACAGCCTCTGCCTTCGGCTCAGGTCATAATCCCCGAGTCCTGGGATGGAGCCCCGCATCAGGCTCTCTGCTCCGCGGGGAGCCTGCTTCCTCCTCTCTCTGCCCGCCTCTCTGCCTCCTTGTGATCTCTGTCTGTCAAATAAATAAATAAAATCTTAAAAAAAAAGAAAGAAAGAAAGAAAGAAAAAGAAAGAAAGAAAGAAAGAAAGAAAGAAAGAAAGAAAGAAAGAAAGAAAAGAAAAGAAATGAGGATCTGGAGACACGTGTGTGGTTCAGTCAGTGAAGCGTCTGCCTCCTGCTCAGGTCATGATCCTGGGGTCCTGGGACCAAGTGCCGCATCTGGCTCCCTGTTCAACAGGGAGTCTGATTTTTCCTCTCCCCCCCCCCCATATGTGCTTGCGTTCACGCACTCTCTCTTTCTCTCTTCCCCTCTCTGAAGTAAATAAATAAACTCTTAAAAAAGAAAAAAAGTGAAGAAAGAACTGAGAGGATCCGTGAGACAATTTCCACAGTTAAGGACATTCAAATTGCAAGTTTCAGAAACCAAGTCTAAAAATATATTAAATAAAGCCCAAATCTAAAAATTATATTAAATGTATATTAAATAAATTAAATATATTAAAAATATATTTAAACATATATTAAATAAAAATATATTAAATATATTAAATAAATAAAAATATATCAAAAATAATATATTAAATAAATTGTATTAAATAATTTAATTAAATAAATTATATTTTAAAAATATATTAAATAAAACTCCAAAAAGACTGCAGTAAGATGCCCACACCATACCCATTAGGTTGGCTATAATAAAAAAGTCAGCTAATGTAGAGAAATCTGAACTTCCACATGTTGCTGAAGGGAATGTAAAATGGTATAGCTTCTTTGGAAAATGGTCTGTTTAATGGCAGTTCCTCAGATGATTAAACGTAGAATTACCATATGACCTAGTAATTCCACTCCTGGGCGTATAGCAAGAGAAATAAAAAGGGGGCACCTGGATGACTCAGTTGGTTAAGTGGCTGCCTTTGGCTCAGTTCATGATTCTAGGGTCTTGGAATTGAGCCCCATGTCGGGCTCCCTGCTCAGAAAGCCTGCTTCTCCCTCTCCCTCTGCCTGGCTCTCTGCCTACTTGTGCTCTCTCTATCTATCGAATAAATAAACAAAATATTTTTTAAAAAAAGAAATAAAAACAAGATTTGAACACAAATGCTTTACCATCATTATTTATAATAGCCCAAAGTGGAAACAACCCAAATGTCTATCAGTGGATTAAGGATAAAGAAAATGGGTTCTATCCATGCAATACACTATCACTTGACCATAGAAAAGAATGAAATAATGATACATACAACAACTTGGATAAACCTTGAAAACATGCTGAGTGAAAAAAAAAACATGCTGAGTAAAACAAGCCAGACACACAAGTCCACATAGTATATGATTCCAGTTGTATAAAGTCCAGAATAAAGAAACTCATAGACATGGAAAATCAATTAGTGGTCGCTAAAGGGTAGAGGTTGGGAGGAATGGGAGGATAGGGGACTACAGGTAATGAGTGCGGGGCTTCTTTTTGAGGTGATGAAAATGTTCCTATTCTTTTTCAGCTTTGAGGGAAACTGACAAATAATTGAAAATAAAAGTGTATATGTTTGAATTGCACAACATGATGACTGGACATAAGTATACTTTGTGAAGTGATATAAACAGGTTAATTAATACATTCATCACCTTACATATGTACCCTTTATTCCCCCTTCGTAGTGCCAACATTTAAGGTCTACTCCCTTATAAAGCTTCAAATATGGGGTGCCTGGGTGGCTCAGTCAGTTAAGTGTCTGACTTAGGCTCAGGTCGCGATCCCAGGGTTCTGGGATCGAGTCCCACATTGGGCTCCCTGCTCAGTGGGGAGCCTGCTTCTCCCTCTACCCCTCCCCACTGCTCGTGCTCTCTCTCTCACTTTCAAATAAATAAGCAAATTTTTTTAAAAGCTTCAAGTACACCACGTAGTATTAATTATAGTCATCATGCCATATACCCCATCCCCATGGCTTCCTCATCTTGGACCTGAAGTCTTGTACCCTTTGACTAACATCTTCCATCTCCTCCCATGTCAATCCCAACCACATACAAATGAGATCATGCAGTATTCGTTGTTGTCTGCTGGCTGATTTCACTTGGCATAATGTCCTCTAGTTTCATCCCTGTTGTTGCTGATGGTAGGATTTCCTTCTTCTCACAGGTTGAATAATGTTACATTAAATATAATATACATATATTACATATAATTTGTTACAGTTATATATAGTCCTGTATGGTCATACATATGTAAATATACACACATACACATATCTTTTTTTTTTAAGATTTTTTTATTTGTTTATTTGACAGAGAGAAATCACAAGTAGATGGAGAGGCAGGCAGAGAGAGAGAGAGGGAAGCAGGCTCTCCACTGAGCAGAGAGCCCGATGCGGGACTCGATCCCAGGACTCCGAGATCATGACCTGAGCCGAAGGCAGCGGCTTAACCCACTGAGCCACCCAGGCGCCCCTCATACACATATCTTTTTAACCATTAATCTGTCCATAGATGGGCAGCTAGATTGTTTCCATATCTTGGCTATTGTGAGTAACATTGCAGTAAAGATGGGAGTACAGGTATCTCTTTGAGATACTGTTTTTGTTTCCTTCAGCTATAAACCCAGAAGTGGGATCCCTGGGTCATACAGTAGTTCTGTTTTGCTTTTATGTATTTATTTGTTTGTTTGTTTGTTTAATTGAGAGAGAGAGAGAGTGCAGGGGTGGGGAGAGGCAGAAGGAAAGAATCTTTAGCAGGCTCTATGCTCAGGGCAGGAACAAACACGGGGCTCAATCCCATGACCCTGAGCTCCGCACCTGAGCAGAAATCAAGAATCTGACACTTAACTGAGCCACCCAGGCGCCCCTCTATTTTTAATTTTCTGAAGAATCCATGTACTGTTTTCCATAGTGGCTGCACCAGTTTACATTCCCACCAACAGTGTACAAGAGTCCCCTTTCTTCCACATCCTCGCCAACACATTTTATTTATTTCTACTGTCTCTTTTATAAAAAACCATCCTAACAGTATAAAGTGATAATCTCATTGTGGTCTTGATTTGCATTTTCCTGATGATGAGTGATGTTAAGCACCTTTTTATGTAGCTCTTGGTTGTTTTTTAAGTCTTCTTTGGAGAAATGTCTATTCAAGTCCTATGCCCATTTAAAAATCTGATTATTTAATTTTTTGTTCATATATTTTGGATATTGACCCTTTATTAAATATATGGTTTGCAAATATTTTTGCCCATTCTGTAGGTTGCCTTTACATCTTGTTTCCTTTGCTGCACAGGAACTTTTCAGTCTGATGTAGTTCCACTCATTTTTGTTTTTCTTGCCTGTGCTTTTGACATAATATTTAAAAAATCACTGCCAAGACCAATGTCAAGGAGCTTTGCCCCTGTCTTCCCCTCAGAGTCTTATGATTTCAAGTCTTACATTTAAATCTTAAATTCACTTTGAGCTCATTTTCAAGAGTGATGTAAGACAGGGGGCAATTTCCATTCTTTAGCATGTGCCTGTCCAGTTTTCCCAACACTATTTATTGAAGAGACTCTCCTTTCCCCACTGTGTATTCTTGGTGCCCTTGTCAAAGATTAGTTGACCATATATGCTTTGGTTTCTATCTGGGCTTTCTATTCTGCTCCATTGATCTACATGTCTATTTTTATGCCAGTACCGTACTGTTTTAAACAAGTTTTACAACAAAGTTTGAAATCAGGAGTTGTGATGCCTCCTCCTTTATTTCTCAAGATTGCTTTAGCTATTTGGGGTCCTTTGTGATTGCATATGAGTTTTAGAATTTTTTTTTCTATTTCTGTGAAGACTGCCATTGGACTTTTTATAAGAATTGCACTGAATCTCTGGATCACTTTGGACATTTTAACAATCTTCATTCTTTCACTCCATGAACACAGGGTATCTTTCAGTTGTGTCTTCCTCAATTTCTTTCATCAGCCTTATTATTTTCACCTCTTGGGTTAAATTTGTTTCTAAGTATCTCTTTGGTTTTGATGCTATCGTAAAAGGGATTATTTTCTTAATTTTCCCTTCTGAATTTGTTAGTGTGTAGAAGTGCAACTGAGAGTGACAGAAGCATCAACTCTGTGAAGGACAGTTGCTGGCATCTTGGTCTTCCCTGCATGTTTCTTGCCCTCCCATGAGGTTACTGCGGTTTCTGTGATGAGCTCCCATGAAAGAGCATAGTCTGTTTCAGGCCTCAGGTCCCAGGGTAATTTTAGCTTCAAAAATGATAAGTTGGATAGGAGTGTCCAGACCAAGAAAATTAAGGCAAACCTTCATAATGGAGTATGTCAGTACTGTAAATAAGTTCTTGAATGATGTGCAAAACACAGCAAATACAAGCCATTTTTAAGCCTTAAAAATGTGTTAAATATTTACAAAAGACAGTGAAGTACTGTTATAACATGTAGACCATGTGCCTGTGAACGTGAAGGTTGTGTAAAGGGTGTAAAAAAGAAGACACTGTTATTCTGTTTCATAAAGAAACAGAAAGGGGGCACCTGGCTGGCTCAGTTGGCAGAGCATGGGACTCGATCTCAGGTTCATGAGTTCAAGGCCAATGTGGAGTGTAGAGCTTACAGAAAAGGAAGAAAGGAGAAAGAAAAGAAAGGAGGGAGGGAGGGAGGCAGGCAGACAAAACGTATTGAAAATAATGTACATTCCAACCACAGAAGAAACTGCCGAAGAAACGAAAATGACTTACATTTTGATATGGGTTTATACAACACAGATGACAATAAACTGATTAGTATATTAAAATCAGTTTGAAAAATGGAATTCTGACCAAATTTTGACTTTAAGCCTTTTACAAAAAACAAAAACAAAACAAATAGGGTGCCTGGGTGGCTCAGTGGGTTAAGCCGCTGCCTTCTGCTCAGGTCATGATCCCAGGGTCCTGGAATCGAGTCCCGCATCGGGCTCTCTGCTCAGCAGGGAGCCTGCTTCCTCCTCTCTCTCTGCCTGCCTCTCTGCCTGCTTGTGATCTCTCTCTGTCAAATAAATAAATAAAATCTTTAAAAAACAAACAAACAAACAAAACAAATAAAACCCAACTCAACACTGCTAAATCCTAATGACGAACTTGGAATAGCCTGTAGAAAATATGCAAAATTTATACAGGGACAGTATAAATTGTGTATGATATTTGAATGACTATAAAACTTTCATCCAGGATTTACTTAAAATAAAGTTCAAAGTAGCATTTGTTAAAATAAATGAACCTTGAATGCCTAAATGAACATGAAGCCTCATATTGCAGTTAGTGGGAATTATTTAGAATAGACTACCTAATAGCAAACTGAGCCAGAAAAGCTCATGGAAAATGTGGGTGTGCTTGCAAGAAGGTGTGCTGTTGACTCGTGGAGTTTTGGGTGCAGAGCCAGAAATTTCAGTGGGAGGTAAGCCTCTTCTTTGGGGTATAGTTTCCCTAGAAAGAAATCTTCCAGTCTCCTGACTGGTGTCACAGTAATAGGCCTGGCTGTGAGCATGGCAGGGGAGGACTTTGTGGGGTGGAGTGGAAAATGCGGGTTGAGGCCTCTTACCATTCTTTCTGTACAATCTCAGGTAATCCCTCCATTTTCATGATTGAATCTTACCCCCAACATATGTTACATCTGGGGTTCCCATTTAGCTCTTTAGTTCCTTCTACAAATTGTCTTTTTTTCCTGTGGAACATAGAGAGGTAGTATCCTGACTATACATCAGGTTTGTGAAGGCAATCGGGAGTCTAACTCTTTCGTATAGGAACTTTCAACCAAACCTTGTGGCTTTCAGCCCACTCCTTACTCTCACCTTCCAAGGAACTTGGCCTCTCCAATTTTAGAGCTTTCCAGAATTCTGAGTAACAAATGGTCTTGCTTCATGTTTGGCTTTATGCAGTTTATACCTTTTTATTTCTTTACTGCCATTCTAACTTGGTTTCAGAAGGAAGCAGAGATAAATGTGTGCAATCCATCGATGGTTAAACACATGATAAACATGATAAAAACCAATGGTCTACTTTGGTGTTTTTTGTTTTGTTTTGTTTTTTAAATTTTAAGTAATCTCTACACCCAATGTGGGGCTTAACCTCACAGCCCCAAGATCAAGAGTTGCATGCTGTAACAACTGAGCCAGCCAGGCACCCACAACGGTCTTTTTTTTTTTAAGATTTTATTTATTTAGGGGCCCCTCGGTGGCTCAGTGAGTTAAGCCTCTGCCTTCGGGTCAGGTCACAGTCTCAGGGTCCTGGGATCAAGCCCTGCATCGGGCTCTCTGCTCAGCAGGAGCCTGCTTCCCCCTCTCTCTCTCTGCTTGCCTCTCTGCCTACTTGTGATCTCTGTCTCTCTCTGTCAAATAAAAAAAAAGATTTCATTTATTTGAGGAGGGGGGAGAAAACAAGCAGGGCGGGGTGGGAGCAGAGGCACAAGCAGACTCCCGGCTGAGCATGGAGCCCAATGTGGGGCTTAATCTCATGACCCTGAGATCATGACCTGAACCCAAATCAAGAACCACCTAGATGTCAGAACAGAGCTGTGCCCCACCTGGAAGTTTTTTTTAATGATAATCTGCAAGGAAAAAGTCAATTTATTTGCTTTTACGGGAATATACCACACACATACTATATGCCTATGTTTTATGATCCATATATATGGTCCCTTTACATAATTGAACTGTATTAACCAAGTAGTGATGGAGTGAATCCTGACATAATTCTGCAAATACTAGTCCTTAAATAATCCAAATAGTCCTGGAAAAAAAATTATGAAATCCCTATTGGAGGGACCTGATGAAAGCCTGATAAAAGCCTATTTTGACAACAAAATCAGTAAAAATTAAGCCTAAAAAATTTACTCATAAGAAAATTCTAGCACCTGAAACAGTTGGAATTGATTTTGGGCAATTTATGATGACTTTCTTCAGTCTCTAAGAACCCATTTAAAAGGTTAATAACAATTGTCAGACTAAAGGGGAAAATAAAGGAAAGAACACAGTCTAGCAGAGGCTACAGTTTACATATTACACATGTGGTTTTTACGCTTTAAGGAAAAAAAATAAACCCAAGGTAACGGGTTTATTGTTGAGCTTCACACTTGAGGTCCAGAGTTCCTGTTCTCTTCAGCTGCCTATTTCCAAATTTCTGAATCCAACCTTGGCAATGACCCTGCAGGTATACGAACTTCTGGTCGCTGGCACTGCCTTGAAGAATCTCGAGGGTCAGAGATGATTTTGGAGCCCAAGAACACTCTCAGGGGATCTCCACAGTCACAGGCTTGTCCTGTCCACTCATGATAGAAGAGAACAGCAACGACAACAAACTGAAAACACAGTGCTGTGCTCATAGGCACAAAGTCGCTTTCAGAAGTGAGTACTGTGCCTTACCCATGTGAGATACTCCGTAATCGATCACATGGACTTGGGAGTGAATGAATCAAATTTTCTCTGCAGAGGAGTTAATTCCATGTAGTAAAACTCTAACTCATGCTTAAGGTATAAATAAAAACACTGCACTTGGAGGTGTCTGGGTGGCTCTGTTGGTTAAGCAACTGCCTTTGGCTCAGGTCATGATCCTGGAGTACTGGGATCGAGTCCCACATCCAGCCCCCAGGTCCAAGAGGCGTCTGCTTCTCCCTCAGACCTTCTCCCCTCTCATGCTCTTTCTCACTGTCTCTCTTTCAAGTAAATAAATAAAATCTTAAAAAAACAAAACACTACACTTGGACGCAGTGCTCTTGCTGACGTCCTCGGAGTTCTGATTCCAAACTACGTTGTCGTGCTCAAAAAATCTGTTATTCCCTTCATTTTGTTGACCCTTCCAGAAGATTACAAAGGGGTAGGAAAGCATGGTTTCACATTTTAAATTACCCTTAAATGACCAAAACTCAGGCGAGAACAGTGATTACTGAAATTGAGTGATGTTTATTTTTAAAATAAAGGTGGAGGGGAGACCACCAGGACCTTTCTGCAGAGAGCTGCAGAGCTCTCCACCTCGCTCCCAAACAGCCCCGTGTTCTGTCTCCGCATTGCTGCATTGCCACCAGACGTTTGGAGTGTTCCTAGCATCACCTTACATGAGAAAGCCCATTATGAACCACAGGGTGGCAATGATTTTTTTTAACATTTGGAACAGGTAAGCAGGGAGAGAGCACTGAATCCTTGGCTGTGCTTTGAGAATGGCTCACTTCAGCAACCTCCTCTCCTGGTCACACACTTCTGTGGAGCGCCAGGCAGCAAGCTGACTGGGCCAGGAACTCCCATCCAGGCTTTAGCTAGGCTTGCTTTTAGGATTTTGCAGTTCTTTGAGTACTGAATTATGTCTGAGCACAAGCTAATGACTGAACCCGGACAGACCAGGTTCTGGTTGGCATCTGGCATGATGAAGCATCCGAGAGAATTTAAGAGAAGCACGGTGGAGGAAATGGCGCCCACCGACTCTCATTTTAGAGATCAGGTAGTCTGAGGGCAGGACTGGGATTAGAACCCTGGTCTTCTGGCCCTAACACAGTGTCCCTTCCCCACACTGGCTGTTTATTTTAGCTCTACCATCAATATTTCAAAACAAATTTCTTTAAACTGATGGTTTTGCTACAATGCAAAGTCCTAAAGCTAAGAAAAACCCTCAAATAAGAATTACATCCTGAAGAGGGTAATACAACGAGTAACTACACAATAACCACCTACATCAAGTGAAGAGTAATAAGGGATTCACAGCCTTGGCACAGACATGGGTTTTTTTCCCTCGGCTTTATTGAGATATAAATTCACATACCATAAAATTTGTCCTTTTATACAATTCGATTACTTAATATATTCAGAGTTCTACAACCATCACTATATAATTTCAAAACATTTTCATCGCCCCTGTACTCATTAGCAAGTACTGTACTCATTAGCAAGTACTCCCCATTCGTCCCCCCTGACCACCTGCCAGCTCCTGGCAACCACTAATCTACTTTCTATTTGTATGCATTTGTTTGTTCTGGACATTTCCTAGAAATGGAAGCATACAACATGTGGTCCTCTGTGACTGGCTTCCTTCAATTAGAACGTTCCCAAACTTCATCCATGTGGGAGCAAGCATGTATCAGTACCTCATTCTGCTTTACGACTGAGTAATACCTTATTGTATGGATATACCACATTTTCTTTATGCATTCACTGGATGATGAACATTTGGGTTATTTCCATCTTTTGTCTATTATGAATGTTGCTACAAATGTTCATGTACAAGATTTTTTATAGACATGTTTTCAGCTGTCTTGGGTGAATACTTGGGAGTGAATTCCTGGGGTCATGGCAATTCTATTTTTAACTTTTATTTTTAAATTTTTATTTATTTTTTTAATTTCTTTTCAGTGTTCCAGAATTCATTATTTATGCACCACACCCAGTGCTCCATGCAATACATGCCCTCCATAATATCCACCACCAGGCTATATTTTTTAACTTTTTGAGAAAGTGCCAGACTGTTTCCTAAAGCAACTGCACCAGAAGACATTTCTACCAGAGTATTCCAATTCTCCACATCCTCGACAACCCTCATTATTGTCCATCCTCTTTTTTTTTTTTTTTTAAGATTTTATTTATTTATTTGACAGAGAGAGATCACAAGTAGGCAGAGAGGCAGGCAGAGAGAGAGGAAGGGAAGCAGGCTCTCCGCTGAGCAGAGAGCCCGATGCGGGACTCGATCCCAGGACCCTGGGATCACGACCTGAGCCGAAGGCAGCGGCTTAACCCACTGAGCCACCCAGGCGCCCATTGTCCATCCTCTTGATTCCAGCATCCTGACTGCTGTGGGAGAGTTTTTAATAGCAAAAACTAACAGTTAAAATACTCTAGGGAATTATATTCTCTGCTCAGCCATATGACCCAATCAGCCCCAAAAGTGGTAGACTAGGACATAATACTAATTTGGCTGCCCTATCCTACTGCTCGTGGTACCCTCCCTAACAGTTAAGGAGAGTGGCTCTCAAAATGTAGTCCCAAGACCAGCAGCACCAGTCAGAAATGCAAAGTCTCAGATTCTGTCCCAGACCTACTGAGTCAGAGCCTCTGGGGTGGGACCCAGCTCCTGCTTCTGGTGATTCCGACACCTGCTCAAGTTCAAGGGAAGGCAGCATCTATTGCTGGGCATCTCTGCCCCTCAATGTCAGCTTTAACCACCTTATTGGTGGTAATTAATACACACCAAATCCATCATCCTCTGCAAATGAGGATGATAGTGACCAAGAAAGAACGTTCTAAAGGATTCTGTCATGCAACTTAAGTGGAAGGGTTTGACACTTTCCAATAATGAGTGATATTTTTGATATAAATTGTTCCAATAATTAAGTTTGGACACAGAAAACTGAGCTGGAAGGTAAACAGGAATTTCATAAGCACCATCCAAGGCAGGAACACGGATATAATTTCCCTTGTACTTGCTTTCCTAAATATTCCTTGTCCATTCAGAACTTCAAGGAGCCTGCTATCACAGTTCTCCTTTAGGTTTTTGGAAAGAGGATGGCATAAGAATTTCACATTCATTAAAATAAACATTTAAACAATCCTTTAAAATACTAAAGACGCTGGGGCACCTGGGTGGCTCAGCAGGTTAAAGCCTCTGCCTTCGGCTCAGGTCATGATCCCAGGGTCCTGGGATCAAGTCCTGCATCGGGCTCTCTGCTCAGCAGGGAGCCTGCTTCCTCCTCTCTCTCTGCCTGCCTCTCTGCCTACTTGTGATCTCTGTCTGTCAAATAAAAAAATAAAATCTTAAAAAAAAAATACTAAAGACGGCCTCATCAACACGTGAAACATTGCAAATACTCCTGTGACTCTGAATTTGGGAACTGAATTATGTCTGGTCATGTCGACCATCACCTAAAAACATGAGGAAAACAATTCTTTGGAAAACCACTGCATGTTTCTTTCATATCTTTCCATTTAAAAACCTTTTCTATATACATTTCTTACACTCCTCCAGATTCAGTAATTAGGGCAAGGGAAGCCTCTTTGTGGCTAATTTGTTACTTTCTTCTGCTGTGGCTAGACTCCTGCTTCTCTCGTCTTCCACTGGGAGTGATCAGCATGAGAGAGGGAGGCCGGACTTCAGTCAAACCCAGTGTGCCTGCAGCAACTTCTGCCCTGGTCCCCGGGGGGTGAACGCCACTCACGGGTGCACATGGACGCAGAGGAAGGACCACACAGCTGAACAGCAAAACCCTCACCATCAGAGCAAGATTTGCTGCATCTCTTCCATTTGTTCCCATCCTTCACTGACAGGATGGGTTTCTAGAGCATTTCTCTTGTCTGGGACACCATGGTATCTCTGAGTAAATTCAAAACTTTCTTGTAAATGTCTAGAATATCCTGAGCTGTCGGTCGTTCTGCAGGCGTCTGGCTCTTACAGGCTTTATGAATATCAAACAAATGAAACCGGACCATATCGCTCCCTTCAACATGCCCCAAAAGGAAGCTAGAGACATCTGGAATCTTCCAGATGTCGATCTTCTCGTCATAGGAGGGCATGAGGTCATCGTCAAAAGGCGTGTCTTCCCCATAGGGCCACAGCTGCTCTGGAGCCACGAAGTCCCCATGCAGCTCCCGGTGGCCACACTTCACCAACGTCCCGGAGCTGTGGTTCACCAGGGGCAAGGCGTCCAGGTCATTCACCACGAGGCTGAAGTTACTGGTCAGCAGATACTGTGACAGCGTCTTGGGCAGGTCGTTGGAGTCGCACATGACGCGTGTGCCCAGGGGGCTGTGGTGCAAGTAGTTGATGATGCTGACGTAGTCCACAGCCAGTTGTAGCCTGCGCTGCCACGTGTTCACGTTCTGGTACTTGGAAAGGTTCAGCGTTGCTTCCAGATTGCTCAAGGAGCCCAAGGGGTGATATTCAGTAAGGATAGTGTTGTCGTCCTCACAGAAGCCGAGCAGGGTGACCACGTGTTTACTCTGTAGACCTTTCAGCATCTCCAGCCCGTGCAAGAAATCCTCTTTCATCTCCAGCTGGGAGAGCTGTGAGAGCGCCACTTTGCGCTCCTTCCACTCAGACAGAAAGACCTGAAACAAAGTCACAGAGAGCATCAACCCTGAAAACCGTCACCTGTGTCAGAGAGCCGGAAACCCCCCACGGAGTGCCAGAGGTGGTACAGAGAATGCAGAAACGAGGAGAGACAGACCCAGTCCCAGAGAAGAGCTCAGTCCGGTTACAAAGGCTCCCTGACGAGCAAACACGGGCCCCCAGCGCAGAAGGCAGGGTAGACCCGGGATGGAAATGGGTGGGGGTGCCGGAGGGTCCTGGGAGTTGGTCTAGAGGATAACCGGGGCTGGCTTGGCGAATGTGGAGAATGGGAAGTGCATCCCTAGGAAAGGGGCCTGTCGGATAAAGGCATGGAGTGGAAAACTGACCGGAAGCTCCAAACACCTGCAGCACAAATGGATGGGGGGGAGGGGAGACCACTAGAAAAGGAGTGAGTCGAGCCCAGCCAGACCATCACACATCACACCACCACCTGCTTAGCTTCAGGGTAGCACAGTAAATCACAAACAGGAATCGTTCTCGGTTAGGACAACAGTTTTTGTTTTTGTTTATTTTTAAGATTTTATTTATTTGGGGCGCCTGGGTGGCTCAGTGGGTTAAAGCCTCTGCCTTCGGCTCAGGACATGATCCCAGGGTCCTGGAATCAAGCCCCACATAGGACTCTCTGCTCAGCAGAGAGCCTGCTTACTCCTCTCTCTCTGCCTGCCTCTCTGCCTACTTGTGATCTCCATCTGTCAAATAAATAAATAAAAACCTTAAAAAAAAAAAAAGATTTTATTTATTTATTTGACAGCACAAGTAAGCAGAGCAGCAGGCAGAGGGAGAGAGAGAAGCAGGCTCTCTGCTGAGCAAGGAGCCCCATGCAGGGCTCGATCCCATAACCCTGGAATCATGACCTGAGCCGAAGGCAGCCGCGCTTAAGGTACTGAGCTGCCAAGGCGCCCCAGGACACAGTTTTAAGTTGGGTGTGGTTCTGTATTCCTTCAGCTATAAGAGCAGAAGCAAAAGTGCCCTGCAGACTCTAGACCAGACACCCCCCCGCCCCGCACCGAGTGCCTGAACAGGACTCCTTAGACTCCCCATTTCTACTAGCTAGGAAAGGCCTGCAGGAAGGATTGTAATGAAGAACTTTTGACCTCCTGCTTAAATCTCCAAGAAGAGAAGACAGGCTCAAAAGTGAGGGTAGGGAGGTCTGGCTTCCCCCAGGCTGCGTTTGCCGCTTGTGGGCTGTTTCTCTGTGCTGCTACTTACTCACTGCTACAACACAGCTTACGGTTTTTGAAACCAATGTGGAGTATTTATCAAGTGCCTGTAACATCAAATCCAAGATCTATTAAGGCAATAATCTGAAAGAGATAAAAAGCTCCAGGAATAAAAATCTGGCGCTACTTACAAAAGCATGAACTGGAACTTTCCCACCCATCAGAAAATGGAGGGCAAGAACGGCAAGATCACTCAGAAGAGTGCGACGTGGTCAGCAAAAATGCATATATTGACAGAGTTCTCACAGTCTTCACAGAGAACAGTAATGTCACAAATGAATAAGTATATAAAATTTCCTTTATGTTATTGTTCTAACTGATAAAACAAGACAAAATTATATGGAAAGCAAAGGAAACAGGCTAATGTTTCTCTTCATATATTCTCTTCATATGGTAAGATTCTAGGTGATTTTTTTCTTTATGCCTTTCAGTATTTTCCAACTTTTCCAGAATGAATATATATGATTTTACATTTAAAAACACTTTTTAGGGCGCCTGGGTGGCTCAGTGGTTAAGCCGCTGCCTTCGGCTCAGGTCATGATCTCAGGGTCCTGGGATCGAGTCCCGCATCGGGCTCTCTGCTCGGCAGGGAGCCTGCTTCCTCCTCTCTATCTCTCTCTGCCTGCCGCTCTGCCCACTTGTGATTTCTCTCTGTAAAAAAAAAAAAAAAAATCTTTAAAAAAAAAAAAAAATAAAAAAAAAAAAATAAATAAAAACACTTTTTAGGGACTCCTGGGTGGCTCAGTTGGTTAAGCGTTTGCCTTCGGCTCAGGTCATGATCCCAGCGTCCTGGGATCTAGTCCCACATCGGGCTCCTTGCTCAGCAGGAAGCCTGCTTCTGCCTCCGCCAGCCACTTTGCCTGCCTGTGCTCACTCTCTCTGACAAAAGAAAAAAAAAAAAAAACTTAATAGGGGGGCCTGGGTGGCTCAGTCGTTAAGCGTCTGTTTTTGGCTCAGGTCATGATCCCAGCGTCCTAGGATCCAGCCCTGCATCCGGGCTTGATCCCATCAATTCTGCATCAACTGATTTGCATCAATTCCCTGCTCCGCAAGAAGGCTGCTTCTTCCTCTCTCACTCTCCCTGCTTCTGTTCCCTCTCTCGCTGGGTCTCTGTCAAAAAAATAAATAAAATCTTAAAAAAAAAAAATTTAAAACTTAATAAACCTTGAAGACAGGCATTGTGATGCCTCCAGCTTTGGTTTTCTTTTTCAACATTCCCCCTGGCAATGTGGGGTCTTATCTGGTTCCATACAAATTTTAGGATTGTTTGTTCCAGCTCTGTGAAAAATACCAATAGCATTTATTTATTTATTTATTTGACAAAGAGAGATCACAAGTAGGCAGAGAGAGAGAGAGAGAGAGAGAAGGAAGCAGGCTCCCTGCTGAGCAGAGAGCCCGACGCGGGACTCGATCCCAGGACCCTGAGATCATGACCTGAGCTGAAGGCAGCGGCTTAACCCACTGAGCCACCCAGGCGCCCCAATAGCATTTTCTTTTTTAAATTCATTTGACAGAGATCACAAGTAGGCAGGGAGAGAGGAAAGGAAGCAGGCTCCCTGCTGAGCAGGGAACTGATGCTGAGCAGAGAGCCTGATGCGGGGCTCAATCCCAGGACCCTGAGATCATGACCTGAGCCAAAGGCAGAGGCTTTAACCCACTGAGCCACCCAGGTGCCCGCCAATAGTATTTTGACAGGGACTGCACTGAAAGTGTAAATTGCTCTGGGCAGCACAGACATTTTAATGATGTTTATTCTTCCAATCCATGAGCATGGAATATTTTTCCACCTCTTTGTGTCTTTCTCAGTATCTCTCCTAAGTGTTCTACAGTTTCTAGAGTACAGATCCTTTATCTCTTTCATTACATTTATTCCTAGGTATCTTATAGATTTTGGAGCTATTGTAAATGGAAGAGACTCCTTAATTTCTCTTTCTTCAGTTACATGGTTAGTGTATAGAAATGCATCTTACTTCTCTGCATTGATTTTGTATCTTGTCATGTTGCTGAGTTGCTGTATGAGTTCTAATAACTCAGGGGTAGAGTCTTTTGGGTTTTCCACATAAAGCATCATGTCATCTGTGAAGAGAGAGTTTGACTTCTTCTTTGCCAATCTGAATGCCTTTTATTTCTTTTTGTTGTCTGAATGCTGAGGCTAGGACTTCTAGTACTATGTTGAGCAGTGATGGTGAGAGTGCGCCTCCTTGTTGTGTTCCTGACCTTAAGGGAAAAGCCCTCTTTTTCCCCATCGAGAATGATACTCGCTGTGTGCTTTTCATAGATGGCTTTTATGATATTGAGGTATGATCCCTCTATCTTTGTACTTTGAAGAGTTTTAATCAAGAGAGAATGCTGTATTTTGTCAAATGTTTTCTCTGCATCAACTGAGAGAATCATATGTTTTTGTTTTTTCTTTTACTAATGTGCCCTATCACCTTGATTGATTTATGAATGTTCAAGCTATATTACAAAGCCAGAGTCATCAAGACAATATGGTATTGGCACAAAAACAGACACATAGATCAGTGAAACAGAGCAGAGACCCCAGAATAGACCCTCAGCTCTATGGTCAACGAATCTTCAGCAAAGCAGGAAAGAACATCCAATGGAAAAAAGACAGTCTTTACAATAAACGGTGCTGGGAAAACTCGACAGCCACATGCAGAAGAATGAAACTAGACCATTCTCTTATAGCATACACAAAGATAAACTCAAAATGGATGAAAGACCGCAATGTGAGACAGGAATCCGTCAAAATCCTAGCGGAGAACATAGGCAGTAACCTCTTTAACATCAGCCACAGAAACTTCTTTCAAAACACGTCTCTAAAGGCAGGGGAAACAAAAGCGAAAATGAACTTTGGGGACTTCATCAAGACAAAAAGCTTCTGCACAGCAAAGGAACCAGCCAACAAAACTAAGAGGCAACCTATTGAATGGGAGAAGATATTTGCAAATGACATTTTGGATAAAGAGCTGATATCCAACATCTGTAAAGAACTTCTCAAACTCAACACTCAAAAACCAAATAACCCAGTCAAGAAATGGGCAGAAGACATGGACAGACACTTCTCCAAAGAAGACATACAAATGGCTAACAGACACATGAAAAAATGTTCATCATCATTAGCCATCAGGGAAATTCAAATCAAAACCACATTGAGATACCACCTTACACCAGTTAGAATGGCCAGAATTAATAAGACAGGAAACAACAAGTGATGGAAAGGTGGTGGAGAAAGGGGAACCCTCTTACACTGTCGGTGGGAATGCAAGCTGGTACAGCATTTCTGGAAAATGGTATGGAGGTTCCTCAAGAAGTTTAAAATAGAGCCACCCTAATGACCCAGCAATTGCACTACTAGGCATTTACCCCAAAAATACAGATGTAGGAAAAAGAAGGGGCACATGCACCCCAATGTTCATAGCAGCAATGTCCACAATACCCAAACTGTGGAAGGAGTCGAGACACCCTTCAACAGATGGACAAAGAAGATGTGGTTCATATATACAATGAAATATTACTCAGCCATCAGAAAGGATGAATACCCACCATGTGCATTGATATGAATGGAACTGGAAGGAATTATGCTAAGTGAAAAAAGTCAAGCAGAGAAAAACAATTATCATATGGCTTCACTCATATGTGGAGCATAAGAAATAGTGCAGAGGACCACAAAGGAAGGGAGGGAAAACCAAATGGGAAGAAATCAGAGAGGGAGACAAACCATGAGAGACTCTGGACTCCTGGAAACAAACTGAGCGTTACAGAAGGGAGGGCAGTGGGGGGATGAGGTAACTGGGTGATGGGTATTAGGAGAGCACGTGTTAGGATGAGCACTGAGTATTATAGGCAACTAATGAATCACTGAACACTACAACAAAAACTTATAATGTACTATATGCTGGCTAACTGAACATAATTTTTTAATACTTTATTATTTTTATTAATATACAACGTATTGTTTGCCCCAGGGGTACAGGTCTGTGACTCGTCAGCTTACACATTTCACAGCACTCACCATAGCATATACCCTCCCCAATGTCCATAATGAACATAATTTTTTAAAAAAAGTAACTGATAAAAAATACTTTGACAATCAAAAATAAATAAATAAATAAATAAATAAAACTTAATAAAAAGATACACACGACATGGACATTGGGGAGGGTATGTGCTATGGTGAATGCCATGAGATGTGTAAGTCTGACAATTCACATACCTGTACCCCTGGGGCAAATAATACATTATATGTTAATTTTAAAAATATAAAAAAAAATACACATGAGTAAAATTCACTGGAAAAAAAATTCTAAAAGGGATAAATCTCCCACTGTTATCCTCAGAGAATAAGATCAGAAATGGGGAGGACAAGAGGTAGAAGGGAACAGTTTACTCTGTACTTCACCTCCTTCGGTAAATTTTGTTTTGTTTTTGTTTTTGTTTTTTTAAAAGATTTTATTTATTTATCAGAGAGAGCGAGCGAGCACAGGCAGACAGAGGCAGAGGGAGAAGCAGGCTCCCGATGCGGGAGCCCGATGCGGGACTCGATCCCAGGATGCTGGGATCATGACCTGAGCTGAAGGCAGCTGCTTAACCAACTGAGCCACCCAGGTGTCCCTCGGTAAATTTTGAATGTACTGCTTTTACAATTAAAGAAAATTAAAGAAAAAAAAAAAGAAAAAGAATGGGTCAATCTGCCTTTCAGTCAAACTGGGATTGCTCCAGGCAATCACAAACATAAACCATAAATAGAGTCTGGGGAAAGAAGGCATTGGCCACAGGCTCCCCCTAGGAGCAAAATCACTTCTGGTGGAGAACTGCTGACTTAGGGGCAAGATAGGGGACAGAAGGCAGCAAGAGGGATAATTAGGAATGGCCTGTGAGGCAGTAGGAAAACTATAAAGAGGCGACGGCACAGAGAGCCAGAGTCACAAGGACAGAGGAGCCAACTGTATCAAAGGCTGCAGAAAAGATCAAGTGAGAGGAAGACAGAGAAGTGACCAACCTAGGGTTTGCAGGTCTCTGGATAAGGGCAGTTTCTCTGCAGGAGGGTGTTTGGAAGCCATCCTGGCAGAAGACAAGAAGTGAATGGGAGGAGAGAAGTAAGGACAGAGCTCTGGCAATTTCATTACAGAGGAAAGAGAACGAGCACAGAGCTTCCGAGGAAGAGGGAATCGGGAAAAGGGATTTCTGTGTGAAAGGGTGTGTGTCTGCGTGCCAGTCAGAATGACCCTCGGAGTGGGGAAGACTGAGGGTGCAGGAGAGAGTGGACAGCTTCCAGGAGAGACATCATGAGAAGTCATGACACCTGAGCTGGAGGGCTTACAGGTCAGGTGACTGAAGATGAAGAAATTTTGTTTGGGAAGCTCCTGTTTCCATAACAACTTGTGCAACAAGACCACGAACTAAGGCAAGGGGGAAGGAAAAATTGCAGAAGGAACACGATAAGACCGCTGGGCTGTGGTGAGAGCAGGGCTGAGGTTTGTGGTCACGCATGAAACCACAGGGCTGTGGGACCTCTCTACCTCCAGGGCAACTGCTCGAATGCAGATGCACAGCTGGGGTCAACCAGGTTCGGGGCTCCCCAGTCAGGCACGATGTGTTTGTGCAAGACTGACTTTGAGGCTAACAGTCACGGAGTCCCTGCTGCTGGGTCAGTGTAGGACCTAATGCAACCACCATGGGATCAACACACAGGTCCCGATAACTCAGGAATTACTAAAGCAAGGGCGCTGGGAGAGGAGGTGGTCAGAGAGCAGGATGCCAAGAACTCTGGTTACAGAAATTCCTACTGAGGAAGCTTATGCCTTCCAGCTTAGGATGCGGAGTGTTGCCCGCGTGGAGGAGCTGGTCCCAGTGATGGGAATCACGTTACATGCAGCGAGTTGTTCCAATAAGTGACTATGCAAAGGAATAAGAGGCTGCCCTGTGCTGGGACCCCCATGTGTCCCAGGCCCCAGGGCTCAAGGTGGGGGGACGGACAAGACTCATCACTGATGGTGCAAATATCCAGTGCGCAAAATACTGTTGCCCTGAGGGCAAATTTCAACCAAAGACAAAAGAAAATCAATGTAATGGCCTTACAGTCCTATTTCATTTTAATAAACAAAACTACGTTACTCAGTTATTATCCACATTTTTAAACCTCATATTTGCATGGACATGATTTGTAGGGCATCCCCCAAATCCAATCTGTCCTCAAACAACAATTTGCCACCATCAAAGCTACCTACTGAAGGGGTGCCTGGATAGAGCAGTAGGTTAACTCAGATTGGACTCTTGGTTTTAACTCAGATCATGATCTCAGGGTCATGGGACTGAGCCCTGTTTTGGGCTCCACACTCAATATGGAGTCTGCTTAAAAGACTCTCTCTCTCTCCCCCTCTCTGCTCCTTCCCCTGCTATTCCTCTCTCAAGTAAATAAACAGTTTTTTTTTTTTTTTTTTAAAGATTTTATTTATTTATTTGACAGAGAGAAATCACAAGTAGATGGAGAGGCAGGCAGAGAGAGAGAGGGAAGCAGGCTCCCTGCTGAGCAGAGAGCCCGATGCGGGACTCGATCCCAGGACCCTGAGATCATGACCTGAGCCGAAGGCAGCGGCTTAACCCACTGAGCCACCCAGGCGTCCCAAATAAACAGTTTTTAAAAAACAAAACAAAACAAACTACCCACCCAAAAATATATCCTTCAAGGTAAAGAGCAATTCTGAAAAAGAAGTCCAAAAATGACCTGAGCAGTAACCTGGAAACAAGTGGGCGACCAGCCCCTCCAGGTCATGAAGACAGAAATCAACGGGGCCTAAGTCCTCTTCTCTACCCATTTCCCCCCTGTGTGTTCTTCACATCCTAAAGCTTTCAGCATCATCCCAGGTATCTATTCCCACTCACTGCCCCAGATCCGAATGCTAGGCCTGTATGTCCAACTTCACATTCACTCACAGCCTTAACATGTTCACCGCATGCACACAAAATTGTTCTTCATTCTTCCCCACTCAGGCAATGACAGCACTACTCTTGTTGTTGCCTGGACCTAGAACTTTGTGATCACCCTCTCCCTTGCTTACACCCCAGAAATGATCTATTAGGAAAACCTACTGGGGGCACCTGGGTGGCTCAGTAAGCCTCTGCCTCTGGCTCAGGTCATGATCCCAGCGTCCTGGGATCGAGCCCCGCATCGGGCTCTCTGTTCAGTGGGGAGCCTGCTTCCCGCCCCACTGCCTGCTGCTCTGCCTACTTGTGATCTGTCAAATAAATAAAATCTTAAAAAAAAAAAAGGAAATCCTACTGGCTCTGCCTTTAAGACATAACCAGAATCTACTGATTTCTTACTAGGTTCACTGCTAACACCCTTGTCCAGCTGTGACTATCTCTCCCCTGCAAGGCCCAGCCAGTCAGTCTTCCACCCCCCACCAACACTTCAGCCTCCTTTCAACACATACAACACATTCTACCTCTATTCAAATTGCTCCAATGGCTCTCCTGGTCCCACCAAGCCTCATGTGCCCTGGCCACCACTTGGCTTTCCTCTGACTTTATGTGCTACCTCCCTTCTCATCCTGCCCTCTGGTGTCACTGGCTCATTCCAGGTCCCTGAACAACCAGGCATGTTCCATCTTTGGACTCTGCTGGTACCCATCTTTCTTATTAGAACATATTTTCCCCGGATATCCACAGGGCTCACTCTCAGATCATTCTGACCACCTAGAGTAGTGAGCCGTGGCTCTTTCCTCACCCTGCTGTCTTCCCAGCACACGTCATTAACATATTTTATTGAGCATCTATTTCTTATTCATTGACTCATCCCCCAACTAGAAAGCTTCAAGAGGCTCTGTTTTATTCATTGCCACAGCTCCAGCACCTACAATGAATGAATAAATCTTTTTTTTTTAAATAAATATTTTTTAAAAAGTTACCTTGTTCTATGGTTTTACTTTGCATAAATTCCATTCCCTTTTCCCTGACTTCTTCCTTCAAGATGTCTCCTTTCTGGGGCGCCAGGGAGGCTCAGTTGCTTAAGGGTCTACCCATGATCCCAGGGCCTGGGATCGAGCCCAGCCCTTCATTGGGCTCTCGGCTCAGTGGGGAGCCTGCTTCTCCCTCTCCTCCCCACTTGTGATCTCTCTTGCTGTCACTATTCTCTCAGGTTAAGTAAATAAAATCTTAAAAAAAAAAAGTCTCCTTTCCACATTCATGGTGCACTGGTCTCCCCAAACAAAAGCCAGCTGTCCATGTGGATGCATTTTCTGTCCCTCTCTCCCTCCTGCCAGTCACTCAATACATCCTCACAAAGGAACTCTGTGCAACAATCCTTCTCTGGCCTCTAGAGGCATCAGCGGGCCTTAGCTCCCACAGAACCAATAAGTCCGGGACCAGGTGCAGCCAGCACACACTGGTTGCCTACAGACAACAGCTTTTGAGGCATCTGAATGCACCCCTTTGGTTTCTCTTTTTAAAATAAAAAACTTTTTTTTTAAATAAAAAAACTTTTAAAAAGTCAAAATAATCCCATGCCAGGGCTTGAAAAATAAGAATTTAAAAAATTGCCCATAATCTTTTTACCATAGCATAGTTTCTATCATTTCTGTATTTTTCTACGAAAGCACATTAATTTTGCAGTTGAAAATCATGTATTATGCAGTTTTGCATTTTGCTTTTTTCATTTATCCTCATAAGATTTTTTTTTCCTGCTGCTACACAGAGTTCCTAAACACACTAAATGGCTGCAGAATATTCTATCAAGTGACTAGCCCATAATGAACTATATCCAATAGTTTTTATTACTGGTTTTCTATTGCTATAAATAACAAAGCAAAATACTCCTTGATGCATTTAGCTTTTTTCCTTCCATTGGATTAGGATAAAGTCCCAGATGTTAGATCACTGGGCTCAAAGGCAGAAATATTTTGAGGACCCTTCACACATAATGCCAATTTGCCATCCTGAAAGGCCACCCCATTAACACTCAGAGGTAACCCAGCACTCACTCTCTTCACGGCTCCTTCCCCAACACGCTTCAGCTGCCTCACTTCTGTCCTCAGCTCCTCGCAGGACAGCCACGGTGAACAGTTTTTCATCTGTACCATTCTGAAATGTCCGTGGGGACAGTAGGTGGAGCCCGGAGTGGAGTGGGGAGGGGCGATGAAAAACCAGTCAAGGCAGAGGTAGAGGAGAGCATTCATGAGAGCCATAGAGAGCAGCAGCCCCACGGCTGGGGGCACTGCTCTGCGGGGAAGGCTTCTGCTGCTGTCCTGGGCTTTCCCGTCCATGCTGCTATCCTCTGCAGGTTCCTGCGATGTGACACCAAACAAGAAGTAATCATGAAGGTGTCTGGGTGACAAGGGGTTAAAAGAAGGCACAGCCTCTCAGTCCTCTTATGCCTAAGGATCCTGCATACCTTCGGGTCCTTGGGAGGATTAAAGAAGGTATCGTGTACAAGGTTCATTCTAAATGCTCAGTGTCAGCTGTTCGCACAATCCGTGTCTTATCAGCTTGTCTGGATTCCACCAGAAGGAAGGTGTTTGTGTGTGTCTGACTTTGTGTCCCTCCCACAGGATTGAGCAAAATGAAATCAAGCCGCACTTGTTAGTCCAGTGGGGCCAGGACAGATGGACAGAAGAGAACAGCCAAGATCAGATATGGTGGGGGTGAGGGCAAGAATGCTGACAGCCTCCTGAACCAGCTAAGGAATTGGGATAATCCCTGGAAGGTACCAGAAAGCTCCCTAACATTTTTAAGAAGCAAGGCTCCTCTTCAGCAGGTGTGACAGATGTGTCGGGGTGGAAGAGATGGTGGTGGGGAGACTGGGTCAAGGGCTCCATCAGTCGTGTGGGGTTTGAGCTGAGAAGCACGCGGGCTGGAGTAACAGTCGTGAAAACAGAGAGAGGGTGACACGCAGGTGACCCTCGCACCAGGCACCGCCGAGAAGGCTGGACACTCAGCGGCTCAGCTCTAGTGCTGGCGCCGGCGGGAGGCTCACGGTGGAGGTGGGCATTCCTGCGGAGTTGTTGGAGAGGGCTGGAAGGACCCTGGAGGTCAGGTACTTGACGCTCAGGGTGCCTGAGGCAGAAGCTACGTGTGCACCAGAGTGGAAGCGTGTCGATATTTTGACTAGAATGATGGGCGTAACGGTGTGTTCTCTTAGTGTCAGTACTGGGATGTGTTGGGGACACTAGTGACAGAACTGACCCTGTGCTTCCGGTGTCTGAAACGACTGTGACACGAAGGGTTACCTTCCAGGAGCGCCTTCGTTCTCCCTGCTCAGGCCTCCACCCAGACACCTGGGTCACTCAGTGTCCTGGTTGGTCCCAGGCATGGGTTTGAAAACATTCTGCCACGAAGTACCAAAAAAGAGGTTTGCTGAAGGAAAACTGCAACTCTGCACAGAGACAAACGGCAACAGTTCAGATGGTCTTCCCCAGGGGCCCTCCTAGGGTCTGGGCGTCCCCCTCCAGCCCCAGGATGGAGCAGCAGCTGCAGGAAGTCCTCCGACAGCCTGGTGGCCATCATGGCACCCTGCCAGCTGGTCTGAGTTCAGAGTCCGCATCTCCCCTGCCGCTCCCTTAACCTCCATCGCCAAACGCCGATCACTTATTCACTCTACGTTCATGAAGCCGTTTCCCCATGCTCAACCCCACCTAGGCCTTGGGGATCTGAGAGTAAATACACAGATATGGTTCCTGTCCTCTTGGACCTTAGGGAGAAACCAGTGGAGGAGAGAGACAATAAATAAGAAACCAAAAATCTTCTCCTTGTATATTGTGATGAGCTTTTAAGGATAGAGACTAACAGAGAGGAAATCCCTGGATGAGGCAGTCCTAGAACACCTCTCCAAGGATTTGCACCAAGACCAGAGGCCCGAGAGGCGACAGCCGTGAAGAAAATCTGAAGACATGGGGTGCCTGGGTGGCTCAGTGGGTTAAAGCCTCTGCCTTCGGCTTGGGTCATGATCTCAGGGTCCTGGGATCTAGCCCCATGTCGGGCTCTCTGCTCAGCGGGGAGCCTGCTTCCCCCCTCCCTCTCTGCCTGCCTCTCTGCCTACTTGTGATCTCTGTCTGCCATATAAATAAAAACTTTAAAAAAAAAAAAGAAAAAAGAAAATCTGAAGACAGCTCTTGCATACCCTCTCCTGGAGATAGTCAGCCCACCCACCATTCACAGCGCTGGGACAACACACCCAACGAGCCAGGTGTAAAGTTCACAGAAAAACAGCATTTCTCCTAAGTTCACCCTGCAGCTATAAAGACTTTAAAGTTTTAAGGACTATCTATACTTTCTATCTCCAACACTCCCCCTCTTCCTCTAGAACCCGAGGCTACTCCACCCATAGTGACCAAATCGCCAGGACCTCACTATTGCTGAATACAGGAGTCAGTTCAGTCACGGGCTTGACCACTAGGTGGCATCTGGCATGGCTGATCACTCCCTTCTCCCTGAAAGGCCTTTGTTACCTGGTTCCCAGGAAGGTGCACTCTGGTGGCTGCTCTTCTTGCCTTTGTCTGTAGACTGCTGGAGTGTCGGATGCTTGGACAGACCTCTGCACTCATGCCCTGGGTGCTCTTATCCAGACTTGGGCTCCCTGTCCCCACCTGCTGGCAGCTCCCGGTGTAAAGCCCCAGTCCCCCTAACTTGACATCTCTACTAGAATGTCCCAACGGACAATTCAAAATACTACTTCTTCTCGACAGTAAAATGACAAATAACTCAATTTGGAAATGGACAAAGGGCTTGAACAGACATTTATCTAGAGAAGACAAGCAGATATCCAACAGGCACGTTGACTTTATTAGTCATCAGGAAAATGCAAATCAAAACACAATGAGATCCTGCCTCATCCCCACCAGGACAGCTGTCATCAAAGAGTCAGGCAAGAACGAGTGTAGACGAAGATGTGAGAAAATAGGAACCCTTATACATTGCTGGTGGCAATATAAAATGATGCAGCCTCTGTGGAAAAAAGCCTGGAAGTTCCTCGAAAGGTTGAATATAGAGTTACCCATACAAATCCATTGCTCAGTATATGCCCAAGGGAACTGACAACGTACATTCACATGAACCCTAGTCACTAGTACATGAATGTTCACAGCAGCACTTCTCCTAACAGCCAAATAGTAGAAATAACCCGAAGTCCATACATGGACAAATAAAATTTGCTATAAGACATGGAATATTAATCACCCACAAAAAGAAATAAAGCTGTAACATGCTGTAACATGGATGAAACTCGAAAACTTGATGCTAAGTGAGATAAGGCAGACACAAGAGGTCCTGTATCGTAGGACTGTATATATGAAATGTCCATACAGGCACATCCATACAGACAGAAAGCAGGTTAGTGACTGCTAGGGGCTGAGTGAAAGGGGAAACGGGGAGTGGTTGCTAATGGGCACAGGATTTCTTTTTGGATGAAAATGTTCTGGAATTAGTGGAGATGATTGCACAACCTTGTGAATATACTAGAAATCAATGAACGGTACACTTTAAAGAGCAAACTTTTTTTTTTTTTTTTTTTAAATTTTTTTTTTTTTTTTTTAAGATTTTATTTATTTATTTGACAGAGAGAGATCACAAGTAGATGGAGAGGCAGGCAGAGAGAGAGAGAGAGAGGGAAGCAGGCTCCCTGCTGAGCAGAGAGCCCGATGTGGGACTCAATCCCAGGACCTTGAGATCATGACCTGAGCCGAAGGCAGCAGCTTAACCCACTGAGCCACCCAGGCGCCCCTAAAGAGCAAACTTAATGGTACATGAATTATATCTCAATGTGAACAGATAACAAAAATGCTTCCCAAACACAATGTCTGCACCCTCCCTACAAATCTGCTGTTTTCAGCGTTCAGACCCTCAGCGCTCAACAGCTCTGTTCTTCCAGTGACCCAACCTCAGTGACCCCCCAAGGGTCAGCAGAGCAACACTGCTTTCTCTGAGCAAGACATTTTAGAAGTAATGGATTCTTCCACAACCCCATGTAGTTCTTCTTAATTAATTTTTTAAAAATGCTGCCGTGCAAATCGCCACTGTGATTATGAGGTGTCCAGCAAACCCTGGCTCTACCGCACTGTTCCAGCCTCACTTGAGTCTCCGCCTTTTCTTGACATAGTGCCACCTGCTCATCTGCCCCTCAGTCTTCCCCGCTGTGCCTGCTGGGGTTGCGCTGGCTGTTCGCTCAACTTTTCCACAAAGACTCCAGGCCCGTGTCTTTCTCTCTGGCCCATTCCCTCCTGTCTTTAGGGACTTTGACTAAAACTATGATGAATTTTCCCATTCAGCCCTCACGGTCTCCTCTCTTGGTACCTGATTCTTAGAAGGTGCTCTTACAGAAATGAATAAAACAACCGCCATCTCTCTTCTACAACATTCGAAATGACCAAGTGTGTCTCAACTCAGACCTCAGGTCAAGAAACAGCACTTTTTTCTATAAAGGGCCAGATGGTAAATATTAGGTTTAGGGGCAAAAGGTGAAATCCAGTGACAACTGCATCACGTGACTTGTGGGGCACCAAGAGGCAGTGTAAAGCCATGACACGCCACAAACTCTCTGTCACTGTCATTCAGCTCTGTTCCTGGGTGTGAAAGCAGCCCCCTACATTACAGAAACAATGAGCGTGGCTGTGTTTGAATAAAACTTTTCATACGGAAAATGAAATTTGAATTTCATAAAGTTTTCATGTGTCACATAAGATTATTTCTCTTCTGACTTCCCCCAGAGTTTCAAAAGGTACAAAGCATTCTTAGCTCACAGTCATACAAACGCAGGTGGCAGGCAGAGGCTGGCTGAGTCCCACACTGGGTGGTGCTATTCTTTTTTTTTTTTTTTAAGATTATTTATTTATTTATTTGAAAGAGAGAGTGAGAGAGAGCATGAGAGGGGAGAAGGTCAGAGGGAGAAGCAGACTCCCCATGGAGCTGGGAGCCCGATGTGGGACTCGATCCCGGGACTCTGGGATCATGACCTGAGCCGAAGGCAGTCGCTGCAGATCAGCCTTCCATCCTGAGGCTTCCCTCTGTGTAATCTCGCTCACGCGCATGGCGATGGCACTGGTCTCTACGGTGGCCTGGGTATTTCTCCTACACTTCACTCAGCTGGTTTGTCAAGGCCTGGGATGTCCAGAACTTAACTCTGTCCTGTCTCCAGCATGCCCCTCCTCCAGGGTTCCCTCACTGTCACAAGCATACAATGCCCACTTGCTCAAGTCACAAAACAGGCGACTTGGTTCCACCCTCCCCCAACCTCCAAACCGACCAATCACCACGCACGGTCAATTCTTTCACCCAAACCTCTCCCAGCTCTGCTCACTTTTCCCCTCCTCCCTGCCATCCCTGGTCTAAGTCTCCAGCATCTCTTACCTGGGCTTCTGCAACAGCTTCCTGCACGAACTCCCACTTCCTTCTCTTTTCCAGTCCATTCTCCACACAGCAAATAGAAAATCTATTCTTTCCTGAAATGTTTCAAGCACAGAAACAACTAAAAAGTAAGATCATAAACACCCGTCCAGCTTTGTCAAGTAACAGTGCATCACAAAGATCTTTTTTAAAGAAATAAAATAAATAAAGAAATAAAATATTATATATATAGTTGAAGCCCCTTTGGACTCCTCCAGGTCCTATTCTGCTCCCTCCCAAGAAGGAACCACCATCCACAAGCTGATGTTCCAGGACCTGCAGCAGCAGCAGCAGCAGCAGCATCTAAGAACTTGTGGGAAATCTGAGTTCTGGAATCCTCTCTCCAAATCTCCTGAACCAGAAACTCTCAGGTGAGGCCCAGAAATCTCTGTTTTAACAAGTCTTCCAGTGGATTCGGATGCACGCTAAAGCCCAAGAATCACTGGTGTATAGAATTTCCACACATACTTTTTATTTTCACCACCAGTATGTGCCTATAAATAACAACGCATGACACATCAATGTTTACACACCGTATATAAGTAGCTGTACTGTATCATCCTTTGTAACTTGCTTTTTTAAAAGCCTAACATTAGGGGTGCCTGGGTGGCTCAGTGGGTTAAAGCCTCTGCCTTCGGCTCAGGTCATGATCCCAGGGTCCTGGGAATGAGTCCCGCATCGGGCTCTCTGCTCGGCAGGGAGCCTGCTTCCTCCTCTCTCTCTCTGCCTGCCTCTCTGCCTACTTGTGACCTCTGTCCGTCAAATAAATAAATAAAATCTTAAAAAAAAAAAAAAAAGCCCAACATTAGGTTTACGAGGTTTATCCATGCGGGTACATCCAACTCGAGTTTGCCATTTTCACTTGTTTAACTATACCATCAGCAAAGCGAGTTTTGTACACACCTCCTTCAGCACGTGTGGGAAGTGTCTCGCTGGCGTACACAGGGTGATCTTTCTAAAGCATAAATCCAATCACTCCTTGCTTAAAATCAACTAACCGTCCTTCTCTGTCCTCAGGGCAATGCCCAAACTCCTATAAGGCCCCCTGAGCTCCAGCCTCTGTCCACCTCTCCAGACGCCTCCTTGCACCCCGCACTCTAGGCCCTGAGCTTCCCTCTGTTCTTGAAGTCACCCGCGTTGAGACGCCCAGGCTCTGGCATGTGCATCCTTTCTTCCTCAACTGTGAGCAACCAGGGTACGGCCTGCCTGCTTGGTGCACCCCTGGGTCCTCAGCAGCTGGTGTGCAACAGGCACTCAGTAAAAATGCACTGCCCGCTGGATCACTCAGGACTCCTCTCTGCCACCTTCACAATCCCACCAAATTTGTTCTTTCTCTGTTCACGTGCCTGTCCTCTGATGCTCCCTTCCAGCACCTCCTCCAGTCTGAGTTCACCATCTTTTTACTTCTCCAACCCCCTTGCTGTGACCTTCCTCGATCCTATCTCGCCACAGGTAGGATAGTCGGTTGGTTGTATAGTGCCTAAAACCTATCGTTTTTGTTTTTGTTTTTTTTTCTTTTGGAGGGATACTACTTCCTTCATTTCCACACAAAGGCTGCCAGCATCAGGTAGGAAATTCTGCAGAACTCTAGAAATTCATTTTTTCTAATTTACATTAGATCAGTACCCAATTACTTTTTTTTTTTAAGATTTTATTTGACAGGGCGCCTGGGTGGCTCAGTGGGTTAAGCCGCTGCCTTTGGCTCAGGTCATGATCTCAGGGTCCTGGGATCAAGCCCTGCATCGGGCTCTCTGCTCAGCAGGGAGCCTGCTTCCTTCTCTCTCTCTCTGCCTGCCTCTCAGTGTACTTGTAATTTCTCTCTCTGTCAAATAAATAAATAAAATCTTAAAAAAAAAAAAAAAGATTTTATTTGACAGAGAGAGACCACAGGCAGGGGGAGAGAGGACAGGCTCCCCACTGAGCAGGGAGCCCAACACGGGGCTCGATCCCAGGACCCCGGAATCAAGACCTGAGCCAAAGGCAGGTGCTTAACCAACTGAGGCACCCACGCACCCCACACAGTACCCATTTAAAGCATTTCTTGTGGACCCTGAAGTTATATGCCTCAATAATCTTTCAATTATCCCACTTCTGAATCCTCAGAAGAAAACTCACCCAAAAATTCAACTAACTTTCACACAGTGTCGACCTCATACCAATTCTGTGAGACACATGTAATTATTATTCCCATTTAACAGAGAACTGAGAAGTGACGTAGCCAAGGTCACTAAACTGTAGTTGGAGGCCTGCAAGTTTTCTGGCCTTAAACTTACCTTATTCCTCTAAATCCTGCAACGGGGGAGGGGGGTGGGAGGGGTGTGCCTGGGTGGCTCAGTCGGTTAAGCGGCTGCCTTCCACTCAGGTCACGATGCCAGAGTCCCGGGATCAAGTCCCACATCGGGCTCCCTGCTCAGTGGAAAGCCTGCTTCTCCCTCTCCCACTGTCCTGCTTGTGTTTCCTCTCTCTCTGTCAAATAAATAAATAAGATCTTCTTATGAATAACTAAATAACTAAATAAATCCTGCAGCACGTTCACTGTGTGGGGGTGGGGGGTAGCCGTGAGGCTGCCCACTTCTTAAAGGACTCTCTGGCCCACCCCAACACCTGATGGGCCTCTCTCCCTTAAAGGCGTATTTCTGGAGCAGCCCGTGTGGCTGAAGGAACTCTGGTACAAAAAGAAGCAAAATGGCAATGACCGTTGCTGGTTCACAAGGAATGAAGATTGTGGGGCCAGGTGGGTCAGGAGAAATGCAGGCACTGTTGAAACAAAGAACTTCTGACGTTGGTAGCTACAAGCTGGCAGTGGAAAAAACTGGCAACCACTGCTCGACACTCACAGCTCGTTTACAAGAAAGAAAAGGAATAGCACAAAACTAGTTTTTACCGATTTACGGAGTATTCGATTCAAGCAGAGAAGGAGCGGACGGGTGCCACCCAGTGCAATTTAGGACAGAATCCCATCTTGCCACCAGGACACACGGCGCTTCACAGTAATTGTTTCAAACAACTCGGACGCTTACTTAGCCTTAAGCTGCTACGGTCACAGCAAAAAGGACGGAGACAAGGCCGCTCCGCCCCGCTGAGCCGTCACGAACCGAGGCCCAGGACGACCCGCACCACGGAGGCCTGCGCCGGGAGGCGGCGCGCGGCTGCGGCACTACAGGGCCGAGCGCAGCGGCCGCCGGAGGGACGGAGCCGCCGAGCGCAGCGGCCGCCGGAGGGACGGAGCCGCCGAGCGCAGCGGCCGCCGGAGGGACGGAGCCG